>NW_015505481.1:2046967-2052881 GCF_001515645.1 Sinocyclocheilus grahami | reverse complement strand
TATATATATATATATATATATATATATATATATATATATATATATATATATATATATATAAATCTTTTTCTTTTTTCTTGCAACCATTTGGAAAACAATATACAAAAGGTATTTGTGTTAGATTAAAACAGCCCAGAAAATCACATGCACTGAGAAAACAAGAATAGTTAAAGAGCAGCATGGGAAATAAACATGGTCAGCGGTGGTCAGTCTCTGCCAGCCTGGCGCTGTTGGCTTTGCATGTCCATGTAATTTGTGCTGCTCTGGAAGGAAGGGATTAAAAACTGTAAAACGCCACATTCTGCCTCAGAAAATAATGTCATAACCACTCAGTCTTCTGAGCTAAAATTCTCTGAGAAAATAATTTCAGTGCTGGCTGGTAGAGCTCAAAAGCCCTGGCGATATTTAAATTGCAGTAATCAAATCCCTCAGTTGGTCTCAGCATGCCTCCACTGATTACCGCTCACAGATGCTTTTTAAGGGTACAAATTACTGTCCAAAATCAAATAGGCTGAAATATGCTGAGTTTTTGCATGGTAATATGTTTTCCTGGAATAAATCAGAAAATATCTCATAAAGTTTGGACAGCTGTATTAGTTTAGTTCAGTTTTCTCATACAAGTTGCTTTAATATTAAGACCTTGTGAAAGTCGCAGATCTCATACCGATACTTTAAACCGCATAAATAATTTAATTCGCATAACTAATTCAATTTCGGAATGCCTGTTCGAGAGGAAAATAACAACAAAAAATCGTAAACTTCTGATAATGAAAGTTTACATTTGGCAAATTGATATCACTGGTGATGCTAAACCACATTCATTATTTTGATAAAAGTGTCTTAAATTATTTAGTAGTCTCAAACTGAACACTGCTTCCCTGGCAATTACAGGGTTTTTTCATGCATGAAAAATCTCACAAAGAATTACAGAGAGGAAGTTCTGAGTAATTATCTCATAACGTCATCAAAGCTGCCTTTAGGAAACAGTATTCTTCAGATGACATTGATTGAATGAGCAACAAAGAAAAGGCCTTTAAACATCTCTTTATAGATGAATGCCTTTAGCGTCATGTCAAAAGTCACTGTAAAATTTGCTTTGTGATGATTCGGTTGCTTTCAAAGGGAAAAGCAGCTCAGCCTGACATTCCATTTGACATTTTTAATGGCGCCTTAGTATTGTTTTGAGTCATTGATCATTTATACATTTTGAAAAGGGCACTGTAGGTTTGTCATATGTTGGAAAGATGATTCTTATTCCACACTTCAAATATTCAGTTTGTAAATAAAAAAAATATAGTAAATTATTATAAATAATAATACAAAATCTTGCCTTGTAAATGATCAGATTTCATCTTTGCATTAAATGGATAGTTCACCAGAAAATGAGATATTTTTTGATGAAATCCGAGAGCTTTCATACATAGAACCCGGATGTGCTGCGGCTTGTTTACAAGCAGTAGAAGACACACGTTGTACATAAATATGCAAGTAAACATGTCTGAATATTTCGACAGAGAGAATAATATGCAATTTTTTTGCCCAGACTTGCTTATTTGAACAAGAATATACAGATGATGAGCTAGGAGAGATGGACGTTCTACTTCAGTCAGCACCACACGCATGCGTCATTTTACTGTCATGAACACGCTGCAAAGACTGACATGGAGAGAGAACTGGCCCCCCGACTGAGCCTGGTTTCTCCCAAGGTTTTTTTCTCCATTCTGTCACCGATGGAGTTTTGGTTCCTTGCCGCTGTCGCCTCTGGCTTGCTTAGTTGGGGACACTTCATTTCCGGCGATATCGTTGACATAATTGCAAAGATATTATTTAAATTGAGCTGGATGTTGACATCACTGAATTCAATGATGAACTGTCTTTAACTGAAAAATTTGTGTTTACTATTGTTATTTTGCATTATTGACACTATTTTCCTAATTAATGCTGTTCAGTTGCTTTGTCACAATCTGTATTGTTAAAAGCACTATATAAATAAAGGTGACTTGACTTGACATGGAAGAGAAAAAATTGTTGAATGAAGTCCTTATTTTTGTTTTCTTTGCGCACAAAATGTATTCTCGTAGCTTCATAAATTACAGTTGAATCACTGATGTCACATGGACTATTTTAACGATGTTCTAACTACCTTTCTGGGCCTTTAACGTGGTAGTTCCCTTGCAGTCTATGGAAGAACAGAAAGCTCTCGGATTTCATCAAAATATTTTAAATTGTGTTCTGAAGATGAACGAAGGTCTTATGGATTTGGAACCAAAACGAGCTTGAGTAATTATTGACAGAATTTTCATTTTTGGCTGAACTATTTATTTAATGATTTTGAATGATAATTTTTTTTTAAGTGAAAAAGTGACGCGACATGTGGCCAAGTATGGTGACCCATACTCGGAATTAGTGCTCTGCATTTATCCCATCCAAAGTGGACACACACACACGGCAGTGAACACACACCTGGAGCAGTGGGCAGCCATTTATGCTGTGGTGCCCGGGGAGCAGTTGGGGGTTCGGTGCCTTGCTCAAGGGCACCTCAGTCGTGGTATTGAAGGTGGGAGAGAGCGCTGTACATTCACTCCCCCCCCAACAATCCCGTGCGAGACTCAAACACGCAACCTTGGGTTACGAGTCCAACTCTCTAACCATTAGGCCACGACTTCCCCTCATATATTACTATTATTACACATCCTTTTTACTAATTGTATTCATATTCATATACTGTATATATATATATATATATATATATATATTACACACACACAAAGAAAAACAAGTAGATGGAATAGAAAAAATAGAAAGCTAGTGTTTGTTGGAATTTTTTTTTTATTTTTTTTTTATAAAAAATAAAAAGTCATACTTATACATACATATTTAAAAGATAAATATAGACAAAGTATAATTAAAATAGAATAGAAAGTGTTAGAGTTAGAGGGTCAAATAAAGGTGGAACAGATGTGTTTTAGTCGTTTCTTGAAGATGGTTAAGGACTCAGCTGCTGGGATTGAGTTGGGCAGGTCATTCCACCAGGAAGGAACAGTTAATGAAAAAGTCAGTGAAAGTGATTTTGTGCCTCTTTGAGATGGCACAATAATACGCTGTTCACTTGCAGAATGCAAGCTTCTAGAGGGCACATAACTCTGAAGTAATGAATTTAGGTAAATGGGTGCAGAGCCAGTGGTGGTTTTGTAGGCAAACATTAATGCCTTGAATTTAATGCGAGCAGCTACTGGTAGCTTGTGCAAATTGATAAACAGAGGTGTGACATGCATTCTTATTGGCTCATTAAAGATTAATCTTGCAGCGGCATTTTGGGGTGAAATAACTAAACATTTATTACATTAAAATAATAAATATTGGTGAAATAACTAAACATTTTGTTTATGTTTAGTTATTTCACTTTAATAGCAATGAAAAGAACCTATTGTGCGAAATTAAACCTATATGTGAAATTACTGAACTTACACATAGGAGCCTGATAAAAATGCTCATTTTAGAAGAAAATTTCAGACGTCACTTAGAGGCTTTTGCATCTGAACTCTTCATATAATAACTATATTATTATAAGTAGTAGTTGTAGTAACAGTATTATACATCCTGTTTGCTACCTTTATTCAAATAAAAAAATTGAATTGCAAAGTAAAAACACACAAGTACAAGCAGTTACAAACACCCTGAAAATGTTGCTGTGTTTTTGCTGAGTCTGAAGGTTTGTCCTAATATATCAAATTAGATGAGCAGCGCGCTGTTTCCGCTGCATCAATATCTCAGTTGTTTTGCATTGTTCTCTGCTGGTTTTGCCAGTTTGTTGCAGAGTCCAGTCTTGATAGGGGTTCAAGGACTAAACTGACCCTTTCAATGTTTTCTCTCTTGCTGTTTCCAATAAATCCATATTGTTTTCTCCCTTTCTCACACTCATCGTTCCCTTTTTCTCAGTGTAGTTCCTGTTTCTCCTCCCTCGCTTTTCTCCATCATGATAAAAATGACCTTGAGAATTACTCTGCTATTATAATCATTCCCATCATCATCGTCATGCCGTGTATGCGCTAGATTAGAGTGACAGTGAAAGATGAGTGTGATTGAGGGTGTGTGTTTGAGTGTGTTTAATCATGCACTTGTGTTTGAGTGTGATAGACCCCTGTGGTCCAACTGTATCGCACGCAGTACTGCATATTAATGAGCGTGCAAGTGTGTGCGTTTCTCATCTGACTCATCCGTCCTTTTGCTCTGTAATAACCACTAACAGAAACCGCACTGAGGTTGATTTGCAATCAGATCTGACCCGTCTCATTATAACACGGTGACAAGTTTATTGGCTAAACTGATCTTGGACCAGCAAGTGATAGATTGAACTATGCATAACTCACTGGCACAATGCCTGAGATCTCCTGTGAGCTCCCTCTTCTTAATAGAGGTATAGCAGCAGGTTGGATCCTGTCCTCCTTTCTTTTTTTCTGTCATTTACCAGATGGACTGCAGGCAGGCAGTCGTGTTCCCTGAGCCTGAGCTTGCCTGGCCATACATTTTTAATGATACAAATCATTAAGAACTCTCTCTCTCCCTTGCCGTCCCTTTATCTGTCAATCTTAGAAAGCCTTTCATTGAAGCATCTGTAAAAACACATGCACAAAAACAGACCCTAGTGCGTAACTCATCTGCACATACATGTTATGGTTTCTTCTTCTGCCTTAGTTATGATCAGAGGGATTTTTTCACCCATGAGTTAATTATCTATCGTTTATGTGCTTACATAGATATCTGACCCTTGCCTGTTTATTGACCATGCCTTTGTAAATAAAGCCTTGCACATGGATCCGCACATCTGACGTCTCGTTCGCCCCGTAACACTCAGATCAAGCAGTTCTCAGATACTTGGCAGAGTGACGTAGTTCTGCACAGGCCCCTCCCACAACTGTTGACAAAACACTGCCGTTTTAGCATAGACCCGCCCTGAGTGAGCTGTCATCAGTCCTTTTTGACACCGGAGCAGGAATAGACAAGAATGGCTCCTAAGCGATTGAAGCGTTCTGTTTTTGGGTGTAATAATGAACATAGCAGTCGTCATTTACTCCCGACATCTGAGCCACTGAAGACGGAGAGGATTACGTTTATTTTTGAAGCTGCCACCCCGATCTACCTAAATGCGTTTATGTTCACACAAATCATCCGTGATCCAACCTCGCATACAGAAGAAGTGAGCATAATTTTATTTTAATGATAAATGATTAATTGCTAATCGCCTTTCCTAATAATGTACTAATTAGCAAGTTCCGCGGCTAGAGTAAACAGTCTCATAAGAATGGCTGGTCACCCCATGGAAGAGAGGGGCGGGGTGAGCAGAGCTCATTAGCATTTAAAGAGACATGCGCTGAAATGTTTTGCTGTGAACAGAGCTGTTTTTGACAGGGTAAAAAGGTAGTTTTTTTACACTAGTGTAGCATTTGGACCAATCAGACACACAACTTTTTGTTATATTTAACAAATAATATCTAACTCCCCCTCACCTAACCAAATGGCCAATTACGAGGGTCTATGGACCCTTCCCCCGAAATGCACCTAACACCTCAGAAAGGCAGAACAGGCCTCTGGTTCCATGGTAACCAATGCTGATATTACTGGTTTTATGGCCTAAAGGAATGCAGGCAGACAAACTCCCTCATTTTCCTCATAAGAAAGACACATAATGCCCAGAGAAATGGACTGTTCTCTAATTAATTCATAGGAAAACCTTTCTTTGATTGAATACACATATCCTTCAGGTCATTGTGTATACCATTACTGTTCTTGCATATTGTCTGTTGTAGTTTATGCTGTTTTATACCTATGCAACATATTGATGTTCTAAGAATCGGTACTAATTTGTGCCTCAACACTCCAGCGAATTACATATGCAAAATACCATGCTTAGAGA
>NW_015505481.1:1996650-2045630 GCF_001515645.1 Sinocyclocheilus grahami | reverse complement strand
CCTATACCAACTGTATGTGTGTGTGTGTGTGTGTATGTGTATGTTAGACCAGTTTATGTGTTTATGTAGTATGTTAGACTAGTTTAAGTGTTTATGTAGTTAATAAAACCTTACTTGTATCACACTTGACGTGTTCATTGTTTGCTCATAACCGGAGTCAATAATCATGCAGATTTACGTTACAAGCTTATAGAATTGTACAGTAAGAAAGTTATTTCCCTTAACCAGGAAATTAACGTTCTTAGAATTGACAAGACAGTTGACCCTGAGTGGTCAGCTAAATATCTACAGCGGATCTAAAATATTCATAATTAATCATAACTAGTTATGGTTAATTATTCATATTTCCTGTTGTGAGCTAAATTCGCTACACTAGCATTGAGAAATTTTAACCAAAGTATGTTATAGACTTTTTATTAAGACCCTAAAGAATCATATCAACTTGTGGCAAATGGGCATGCGATGACCCCTTTAAAAATACTGTAAAACACTAATAATGTAAAATAGTATTACAATTTAAATAACCGTTTAAAATACCATTTATTTCTGTGATGGCAAAGCTAAATTTTCTGCATCATTACTCAAGTCTTCAGTGTCACATGATCCTTCAGAAATCCTATTATGTTTATTTGCTGCTCAAGAAACATTTCTTATTATTGTCAATGTTGAAATCAGCCGGGTTGCTTAATATTTATGCAGAAACCATGGTATACCATTCAAATGTTTGGGGTATGTGTGTGTTTTCAGTAGACATGAATGTTTTCATTGATCAAATTTGCATTAAAATAATCAAAAGTGACAGTAAAATGTTTATGATGTTACACAAGATTTCTATTTTAAATAAATGCTGTTCTTTTGACCTTTCTATCCATCATAGAATCCTGAAAAAAAATGTTTCCACAAAATATTAAGCAGCAAAAACGTTTTTTAACATTGATAATTGATAAAAAGAGCCATTTTTAATAACTGAGCAGAGCACCAGCATTGCTTCACAGGAATGAATTACGTTTTAAAATATATTCAAATAGAAAACAGTTTCATTTTAAATTTATTTTAAATTGAAATAACATTTCACAATATTATTGTTTTTGTTATGGGGCGAACAAGACGATAGGCGTGCGGATCCATATGCAAAGCTTTATTTTAAAGACGTGGTCATAAAACTGGCAAGGGGTCAGACAATGGCAAACAGGTATATAGACAACAAGACTAAAGAGTAATCCAAAAACAGGTGGAGCTCAATCGACGGTGAACGTAATCCAGAGGGCAAGTACTAATCCAGGCAAGGAGCAGACAGAGTCCAAACAACAAGACGAGAGTTAAATCCAATACAGGCAGGTGATCAGGAAACAGGTAATCAGGCAAAAGTAGACATGACTAAACTAGACAAGAGCTAGGAACTTGGAATTATACACTAGAACAGGGAATTGGCTCTGTAAAGATGCTATTGCTAGGAGAGAGATAAACACAAACAATACTCGGCCCTGAATGGTGGTTAGGGCCTCGTATTTAAAGTGTGTGCGATTGGCTGCAGGTGAGTGCGTAATCAATGCAATGGAATATGGGAAATGTAGTCCAGGGTGACGTGTAACATTCTGTATGGTGTGAGAGTCAATATAATACAAAGGCGACCACTGGTGGTAAGCAGACGGGAGACCACAGGCAGGATTCATGACAGAGCCCCCCCCGAGTCACAGAATTCATGACAGTTTTACTGTGTTTTTGATCAAATAAATGCAGTTTTGGTGAGCATAAGAAACTGCATTAAAAACATTTAAAAATCATAATGTTTCCAAACTTTGATAGGCTACTATATCTCTTAATATCCAATAAACTCTAATGTTATTAAAATATATATTTTCCTTTGGTCATGTGTCCTGCTGCCTTCTCCAAAAAAAAAGGGGTGAACGAGACCCCTTATCATTAATATGATCTCTCAGATTCTTATCATGCTCTTAGCAGGACTAAGTATGACTTAGTATGAACAGTATTGAAATATGACCTTAAAGGGATATTTCACCCAAAAATGAAAATTAGCCCATTATTTACTCACCCTCAAGCCATCCTAGGCGTATATGACTTCCTTCTTTCAGATGAATCCAATCGGAGTTATATTAAAAATTGACTATAATCTTCCAAGCTGTTTAACAGCAGTCAGCGGGTGTTGCTGTTCATCCGTCCAAAAGAAGTGAAATAAAGCGCATTCATCCATAATAAATAATGCCTCACACGGCTCCAGGGGGGGTTGATCGATGCGTTTTTGTAAGAAAAATATCCATATTCGAAACGTAAGAATCACTTTAAACTAGCTTGCGCCAACAGTTGTACACGGAAGCAGCTCCGAGTGGATGATGATCATAAGAAGGCAAATTCATAGATACTAAACAAGGTAAGATTACATATAGTGAAAAGGGATGATCAGGAATGGGTCCCCTCACAAGCATACTAAAATAGTCTAAGAATATCACAGACAAAATACACAATGACAATAATATACTCAATGGCCTGAAGAAATATGTGTGTTCATTCAAATAACGGTTTTTCTATGAATTAACTAGAACACAGTCCATTTCTACTCTGCTTTTCCTTGGGACAAGAGTGGGCTATCCTTCTCACATTCCTGGGGGGTCATAAAACCAGTGATATCATGATTAGTTGTCATGGTGACCAGAGCGCCTGGTGTTCAGCAGACATCCTGGCATCCAGTTAATTGAGTGAGGGGACTGTGACGATTTGTTAACCTAATGAATAATTGATTTGTTAAATCAAATTAAAATTAGTGTGTCAGATTGGTCGAGACGCTACACAGTCTTCTTCCAAACTTCGTCCAAACCAAAACTTCTTGTTTACAAATCCTCGTTTTGTACTTCTAATTCGTGACCGTTGTTTTGTTTTGATCTCTCCCCATCGCTTCCGCGTTCGTCACTTCTGAGTGGCGCATGCACAACGCCGGCGTCTTACGTCATCCACCCAGAGCTGCTTCCGTGTACAACAGTGAGCGCAAGCTAGATTAAATTGATTTATTTATTATGTTTTAAATATGGTTATTTTTCTTACAAAAACACATCGATTCACTAAAGGAGGCCTTTGTTCAACCCCCGGAGCTGTGTGAGGCACTATTTATTATGGATGGATGCGCTTTATTTCACTTCTTTTGGACTGATGAACTGCTACGACCGCTGACTGCCATTAAACAGCTTGGAAGATCAAAGACCATTTTTAATATAACTCCGACTGGATTCGTCTAAAAAAATAAAGTAATTCACCTAGGATGCCTTGAGGGTGAGTAATTCATGGGCTAATTTTCATTTTTGGGTGAACTAACCCTTTAACATGACCTTCATTCAAATGTTATGTGACCCATTTATTCCATTGCTGTTGCTCCTGGTTTGTCCATGTACCATGATGTGTTGTCTTAGCATGAGCTTGCGTGTTCTCTGCATGATCCTTTATGTGTTTCCACCATCTGTTCCATGTCATTTTCTCCTGTAGTGCATGATGTCACAGTTATACCGTGTCCTCTGTGGGCTCCATGTGATATTGTGACAAGCGATGAAAGCTTTCTAACATGTAAATCTGAGTTTTTGTCCTAACTAGCTGCAACTGTGGCAGGACATTTTGTTGATCACTTGGTTTCTATTTTTACAGCATTGCATCGAGCATTCCCGCCCACAGTGAAATCTCATTGGTCCAAAGTCCCTCTCTGAAATCTGTACATTAATCATCATACATCTTCTGATTGGCTGTGATTGTGTAACATTGTGCAGCATTTTCGCATTGATGAATTTCATGGTCGTTATGTTAATGAGAAGGTGGCTTGATTTGTGATCAGAGGTAAAGAACGGAATTAAAAGAGTGTTAGTGTGACTGTTTATTAATGTGTTTTTGTTCATGTGTATAAGAGAAGGATGTCTGTGTTTGTTGCACTCAATGGTCATAGAGTCGTCATGTCCTTCATCTCCTAACTTGGGCAAAAATTCTCCCCTTCCCATGCAGAAGGATATGCTGCTGTCATGGCAACCTTGCATGTTTCTTTGCAATCATGCAACACTGCTTGACACTTCCACGCTGCGCTCCTGTCAAACCCTCACGCACTCAGGATCACTATCACAATGTGTTTCCTTATGCTTAACACACTCATGCCTTCACACATCCATGCTCTCCTGTCTAAAATTGTCAATGTCAATACCTTCACTCATACTGTGCTAATTATTGCCATTGTCTTTATTATTTAAAAGGCTAGAGCAGGGGTGTCCAACCCTGCTCCTGGAGAGCTACCGTCCTGCAGACTTTAGTTCCAACCCTGCTCCAGCACACCTGTCTGTAATTATCAAGCAACCCTGAACATCTTGATTAGCTGGTTCAGGTGTGTTTGATTGGGGTTAGAGCTGAAATCTGCAGGATGGTAGCTCTCCAGGAGCAGGGTTGGACACCCCTGGGCTAGAGCAACCAAAACTTTAAATTCTGTCATCGTTTATTCACCCTCATGTCGTTCCAAACCTGAATGACTTTCATTGTCCTGTGAAGCACAGAATAAGATATTTTAAATTACATATAATGGCCGAAATATGTTGGACTTCATAGTTTTTAAATGTATTGATTTGAAATGTTTTTAAATGTATTGAAATATGACCTTAATATAACTAAAACAACATGTCCATTTAAATGAACGTTTGAGACATGTATGTGTGTGCATTTATTTGAGAATAACAACAACAATCTATGTATTGGTGGTATTATAATTATTGATATAATATAAATAAGTAATGTTTCTGCAAGTTAAAAAAGACAGTTATAAATATGGTCAACATGAGGGTCAGTAAATTATGATAGAATTTTTCTTTTTATTTATTTATTGAGTAAACGGGTCACATGGGGTGTGGCCTTTTAAAGCCTGCAGAGATTCACGCCTCTCAAGATGGGTTTGTCCAATGAGGAAGGCTGAAATCCCAAGCGGGAGGTTGGAAATACTGGGGAGTTTTATGACTCTTTGTCTGTAAGCATGGTATTTTGCATATGTAATTCGCTTGGGTGTGAATGCACAAATTAGTAAAGATTCTTAGAACATCAATATGTTGCATAGGTATCAGCATGTAATATACACGCTTGTTTCGATCATACGAAGGCAAATTCATAGATACTAAACAAGGTAAGATTACATATAGTGAAAAGGGATGATCAGGAATGGGTCCCCTCACAAGCATACTAAAATAGTCTAAGAATATCAAAGACAAAATACACAATGACAATAATATACTCAATGGCCTGAAGAAATATGTGTGTTCATTCAAATAACGTTTTTTCTATGAATTAACTAGAACACAGTCCATTTCTACTCTGCTTTTCCTTGGGACAAGAGTGGGCTATCCTTCTCACATTCCTGGGGGGTCATAAAACCAGTGATATCATGATTAGTTGTCATGGTGACCAGAGCGCCTGGTGTTCAGCAGACATCCTGGCATCCAGTTAATTGAGTGAGGGGACTGTGACGATTTGTTAACCTAATGAATAATTGATTTGTTAAATCAAATTAAAATTAGTGTGTCAGATTGGTCGAGACGCTACACAGTCTTCTTCCAAACTTCGTCCAAACCAAAACTTCTTGTTTACAAATCCTCGTTTTGTACTTCTAATTCGTGACCGTTGTTTTGTTTTGATCTCTCCCCTGCGCTTCCGCGTTCGTCACTTCTGAGTGGCGCATGCACAACGCCGGCGTCTTACGTCATCCACCCAGAGCTGCTTCCGTGTACAACAGTGAGCGCAAGCTAGATTAAATTGATTTATTTATTATGTTTTAAATATGGTTATTTTTCTTACAAAAACACATCGATTCACTAAAGGAGGCCTTTGTTCAACCCCCGGAGCTGTGTGAGGCACTATTTATTATGGATGGATGCGCTTTATTTCACTTCTTTTGGACTGATGAACTGCTACGACCGCTGACTGCCATTAAACAGCTTGGAAGATCAAAGACCATTTTTAATATAACTCCGACTGGATTCGTCTAAAAAAATAAAGTAATTCACCTAGGATGCCTTGAGGGTGAGTAATTCATGGGCTAATTTTCATTTTTGGGTGAACTAACCCTTTAACATGACCTTCATTCAAATGTTATGTGACCCATTTATTCCATTGCTGTTGCTCCTGGTTTGTCCATGTACCATGATGTGTTGTCTTAGCATGAGCTTGCGTGTTCTCTGCATGATCCTTTATGTGTTTCCACCATCTGTTCCATGTCATTTTCTCCTGTAGTGCATGATGTCACAGTTATACCGTGTCCTCTGTGGGCTCCATGTGATATTGTGACAAGCGATGAAAGCTTTCTAACATGTAAATCTGAGTTTTTGTCCTAACTAGCTGCAACTGTGGCAGGACATTTTGTTGATCACTTGGTTTCTATTTTTACAGCATTGCATCGAGCATTCCCGCCCACAGTGAAATCTCATTGGTCCAAAGTCCCTCTCTGAAATCTGTACATTAATCATCATACATCTTCTGATTGGCTGTGATTGTGTAACATTGTGCAGCATTTTCGCATTGATGAATTTCATGGTCGTTATGTTAATGAGAAGGTGGCTTGATTTGTGATCAGAGGTAAAGAACGGAATTAAAAGAGTGTTAGTGTGACTGTTTATTAATGTGTTTTTGTTCATGTGTATAAGAGAAGGATGTCTGTGTTTGTTGCACTCAATGGTCATAGAGTCGTCATGTCCTTCATCTCCTAACTTGGGCAAAAATTCTCCCCTTCCCATGCAGAAGGATATGCTGCTGTCATGGCAACCTTGCATGTTTCTTTGCAATCATGCAACACTGCTTGACACTTCCACGCTGCGCTCCTGTCAAACCCTCACGCACTCAGGATCACTATCACAATGTGTTTCCTTATGCTTAACACACTCATGCCTTCACACATCCATGCTCTCCTGTCTAAAATTGTCAATGTCAATACCTTCACTCATACTGTGCTAATTATTGCCATTGTCTTTATTATTTAAAAGGCTAGAGCAGGGGTGTCCAACCCTGCTCCTGGAGAGCTACCGTCCTGCAGACTTTAGTTCCAACCCTGCTCCAGCACACCTGTCTGTAATTATCAAGCAACCCTGAACATCTTGATTAGCTGGTTCAGGTGTGTTTGATTGGGGTTAGAGCTGAAATCTGCAGGATGGTAGCTCTCCAGGAGCAGGGTTGGACACCCCTGGGCTAGAGCAACCAAAACTTTAAATTCTGTCATCGTTTATTCACCCTCATGTCGTTCCAAACCTGAATGACTTTCATTGTCCTGTGAAGCACAGAATAAGATATTTTAAATTACATATAATGGCCGAAATATGTTGGACTTCATAGTTTTTAAATGTATTGATTTGAAATGTTTTTAAATGTATTGATTTGAAATGTTTTTAAATGTATTGAAATATGACCTTAATATAACTAAAACAACATGTCCATTTAAATGAACGTTTGAGACATGTATGTGTGTGCATTTATTTGAGAATAACAACAACAATCTATGTATTGGTGGTATTATAATTATTGATATAATATAAATAAGTAATGTTTCTGCAAGTTAAAAAAGACAGTTATAAATATGGTCAACATGAGGGTCAGTAAATTATGATAGAATTTTTCTTTTTATTTATTTATTGAGTAAACTAACCCTTTAACTCCTCCCTACCTTCATTTCCATGTTAAATATTTTTACTATTTTTTTTTGAGTAAACTAACCCTTTAACTCCTTCCTACCTTCATTTCCATGATAAATATTTTTACTTTTTTTGTTGAGTAAACTAACCCTTTAACTCCTTCCCACATTCGTTTCCATGTTAAATGTGGTCACCTTCTTCTCCTGGTGGTCTCTCTGAGCCTATAGAGGGACCTCCGTGGCTCCCCCTCCCTCCCCTCGCCTCAGCACCGCTCCCTAGGGCCCTTACCGTGACTTTCAGAACCACGGAGAGCTCCGATCCCTAGAGCTCCTAAGGAGTCTGCAGAGATCGAGAAAGAGAGAAGGGCAAAGAGAAAAGAGATTAACACAATCACTGCAGAGAACAGACTGTACCTTTAAGAGAGAGAGAGGAGAACAACAAAACCATGCTAATCTATCACTGACTGTTTTTTTCTTTTTGCTTAATTCAGGCTGTGTGTTTACTAAAAGCTCTTTGCAGCTTCTCCAACACTCGTAAACCAACTCAATTGCACGGCACCGAGCAAGGACGTACACACATACACACACACACACACACACATGCACACACAACCGCACACACTCGTTCTCCCTGAGTCGCACACACACACACATCGCCTCACACGCGTACGACGCTGCCCGCGAGAACCAGCTGGAGAAAGCCCATCTCGCACGCTAAGAGAGAGAGAGGGAAAGGAACAGAGGACAGGAGCGAGAGAGCGAGACAAAGGAAGGCAGGAACGGAAGGAAAAAAGGAGCGAATAGAAGTGCAGCCGGCTCCGGGAGAGGCTAACGACACGGCGTGAAGACAAGAGAGAGGAGGAGGACCAGGAGGGTGGATCAGGAAGCAGGCTGGTGGCTCTCTCTTGTAGGCAGCGGAGCACAGTGAAGGCATTATGGGAAATGCACCATCCCAAGGCATGTCAACCTTATCTTCATCCATTCTCATGTAGCAAGTATTTTGTTGTTTGCCGTGTTTGTTGTTTTCCTCATCCGCTGTTTTTTTTTTGTGGTGAGGGGGTGGGGCAAGGTGGGGTTGGAGGGTGTGTGTATGTGTGTGTTTGTGTGTGTTTATGTGCAGAGTGTCCTTTGGTGCTTCATGCCGATTGCTCTGTGTCTGTGGGATCCAAGGGCTCTGCCGGTGAGCAGGGTTTCCAGGGATGGGAGTGATGAGGATTGCTCAGTGTGTGTGGGAGCTCAGAGATGATTTGAGGGATCCATTCCTGGAGAAAAAGGAGGATAGGAAAAACAAGAGCGGGAAAACAAGCGCCGCTAATTATGCTTGAACGTGTGTGTGTGTGTGTATTGACCGTGTGTGTGCTTGCGTGTGTGTATATTTGTGGTTTTGTGTCTGAGTTTTCAGTGGCTGTGTAGGAATACCATAGGAAGCAGAGGAAGTCAGCGCACCCATTAAACCTGGAGTGAGAGTGTGAGCACGTTGTCGTAGAGAATTTTGTGGTGCTTGTGAAGGCAATTACGGTTTGAACCCTAAGGAATAAACTTCTGTGCAACTTGACTCACATTGTTTGCACTATGGACTTCAAATCATGTGGTTTGTTGAGTAGAAGTGTGCTATTCTTTTGCTATTACTTTTCTAAGCATGTGGACTTACCTGTTGGACTAAAAATGTGCATTTTAAGACATATTTCACTCAGAAATAAAGATTTTGTTTACTCACCTTCATGTCATTCCAAACCATTAAGATATTTTAAAGAATGTTTAAATTTTTTTGTCCATACAGTGAAAATCAATGGGGTCTAAAACAACATTGAAACGCCATTGACTTTCATTGTTAGGACAGTTTTTACTCTCCAAAATATTTTCTTTTGTGATCTTGAGGGTGGCCTCTTAAAAGGATAGTTCACCCACAAATGAAAATTCTGTCATTAACTAGGGATGCACCGATATGAAAATTTTGACCGATAACCGATTATTCTTTATTTTTGAAAGCCGATAACCGATATGTTGGCCGATAAATCTATATCCAAATTGTTATATACTTTTTGAGAGCCTGATTACAAAAAAGGTCTCATCATTAAAAGCCACATCCCAAACACTTCAACATAAGCAGCCTAGTTTGAACGGTGTACGTTTTAAAAATATTTTTACTCTCCCATTACCAAATTTAGTCATAAAAAAGTCTTACAAATAAATAAAATAATGCATAAATAATGCAAACAAGTCACTGGACATCATTACACATGTAAAGAATCAAAATGAATGCGCCATAGATCAATAAAACGGAATAGCCTCTGCACGGACAATAATTAAATGATTTTAATTACTAAACCATATTGTTGATGAAAATAATAAGAGAAAAATACAAGTGGTTGTTGTTATTAATAATATATCAATGATTTTGAAAAAGTAACAAATTAATACCACTGTTTTAAATAGCAGCCATTGAGCTGCAGCTCAAGCTGAAGCTGAAGAGCTGAATGAACACGGTAAACTGAAGCGTTTTGCTGGCAGCTTATTTAACTCAAGGAAATGCATCCTGAGATTAATATTAATACAACATAAACATAATATTACAACTTATATATGAAATGACAAATGACGCAGTTATTGCATGCTATAGTCAGAATGTGTGATCCTGTTGTGGATGCGCTCTTCCCATAACAACGCGCTGAAACACGGCAACTAAACCCAAAGAATTCACAACGTTTTATTATAATAATGTTCTCATTAGAATGTTATATACACGACATTCCCAATCATAGTTATTAATGTTGTGCACTGCTGTTTGAGCTGCGTGCGCTGAGCTAAAGATGATCACTGGTAAACTGAAGCACTCTTTTAACTTAACCAAACGCATTCTATATGAGATAAATCAGATATACATCAAATAAACACAATATTACAACGTACAAATGCACAAAAGGCTGCAAACGAACAGCGCGCATCTGAAGTGTCTCTGAAGGAAATAATGCATTATTTATAGGCTTTAAGATATCGGCAAAATTTTCTTATCAGGCCGATACCGATAACAGAAAAAATTAGCATTTCTCGGCCGATACCGATATGGTGGCCGATATATCGTGCATCCCTATTAATTACTCACCCTCATGTTGTTCCAAAGCTGTAAGACCTTCATTTATCTTTGGAACACAAATTAAAAATTTTTTGATGAAATCCGAGAGTTTTCTACCACGTTCAAGGCCCAGAAAGGTAGTAAGGACATTGTTAAAATAGTCCTTGTGACATCAGTTGTTCAAGTGTACTTTTATGAAGCTACAAGAATACTTTTTTTGTCCTCACTACCTTTCTGGGCCTTGAACATGTCAGTTACGTTGCTGTCTACACAGGGTCAGAAAGCTCTCGGATTTCTTAAAAAAAATATCCTCAGTTGTGTTCCGAAGATGAACAAAGGTCTTACAGGTTTGAAACAACACGAGGGTGAGTAATTAATGACATAATTTTCAATTTTGGATGAACTGTCCCTTTAAGGTGTGGTCCAACTACATGCAATTTTTGCGCAAGTGCAATCTCGTGAATTTTGCTGTTCCAAAGTTCACATTTGGTGATTCATATGGTGAAAACAGTGTCTGTGGTCTGCAGTGTCTGTAGAAATTTTGCATGATCAAAGTCTAATGTGACCGTGGCTTTATGACCACCCAGAACACCCTAGCTACTATATAGCAACATACTAATAAACTCTTAGTTGAAAAACTACTAAGCAACTGCATACCAACACCCAGGCTACCACCTACAGCAGTGTAGTATCATGGTGAGTTTTGCATTCTTTTTCTTGAGAAAATATAAAAATCTAGTTTTAGATTCCTCTTTTGTCTTGTATTTCACAGTTTCAAAATAACTCTTCCAGGAAGAAGGCTGCGAAATGCAGGCAGAAAAACTAAAAAGATAGAAAAAGGCAAAGGTAGAGAGATGGGCAAAGAGGTGCTTAGAGGCATTTGTTCCTGAAGTCTGCTGGGAGAAAAAATAAAGCATGAGAAGAATGATAGAAAGATTTCATATGAGGCCTGAGACAGAAATGCTACTAGAGAAGACAAGCAAATTCTTCAGCACAGTAAAGCACATATACAGCAGATGAGAGATAGAGAGATGGATTGAAACTAAGGGAATGCTTGCTTGGAGTGCAACTGGGGAAGGCAGGGAGAGAGTAGGAGAGAAGGAGGCTGGCTGCTGAAGGCATACCCACACTCTCTTGGGACAGACCAGCTTTGGTAAGCACAAAAAAAGGGCCGATATGCCTACAAAAGAAGAAACAGAAGCGGATGGAGAACACTGATGCTCATTACAGAAGCTTCACTACAGATAATCTCAAGAACAGTAGAACAAGACAGCATCTGACAAGTTCTCTCCTTCTGTTCTTTCTTTTCCTGTTGAAAATTTATTTATAGCAGGTCATATACACTGTTAGACCAGTGGTTTCAACATTATTTTAACTCCAGTGATTTTCCCAGTCGTTCATAAATGACTGTATAAGGATTAAGGAGAAGGACTTTTCAAAAATAGTTTTTACTCAGTTTCTAGCTGATAAAATATTAAAGAGTTGGCATAACTGGAAAAATGCATATTCATAAAATGTAAAAAACAGCCATGGAGTTATAAGATTTGATTAATTTACATGAATTTTCCAGGTCTAGAAATCTCACCTTTTTAATTGGACTACCTCATTTATCCAGGTTTTCCAAGACTGTGAAATCCATTGTTTTTCAAAGAAATATTTAATTTCAGAATTATATAAATAATATTCAGAATTAAAATATTTCCTGTACATTTATTAGGCTATTTATTTATTTATTTTTAAATATATATATTTTATAGTAAATCAATTAAAATCATCATGAGACCCTGTTAGGAGTTTACTTAGACCTCCTAGTTGGCCCTGGCCCCCTGGTTGAAAACCACTGTGTTTAGGCTGTGACAAACCAAATCAGCATTAAAAAACTAGGGGCGATAAAAGCTGGCTGTGTTGTCACTTCACATTGTGTGCATCTGGGCCAAAATGCTGCACTTAAATACACCGCAAAGACTGCAGCCAACAGCCAGCTATTATGTAAATTCTGCGCCTGAGTGAAAGGAAATGTCTGTTTGTTTTTGTTATTTGACCGTCGGTCGAATGGTGTGCCAAGGCCTTTAGACCATTTTATACCAGCAACTAGCTTTGACTGGTTAATGACTAGTTTTGACCAGCTTGGGCAAGCTAATGGACTGCTTGGATCAGTAAAAAATTAGCTAATGAACATCTTGGACCAGTTAGAATATATATATATACATACACACATACATACATACACACACACAAATATCTTGGGAGTGGGTGGACCTAAGATCTTTTGGCATGCTTTGCTCACTGTGACTCTCTGATTGGTGGAATTTTCTGTACAGCATCAGGGGTAATGTAGTTTTTCAACACAAATAACACTGTTAAAGATAAGGTGAATGAATGCGATCAGATGGGTTTGAAAAAAGCATATACACAATCGATTAACAACCTCACAACAGTTCTTTAAAGATTATCAGTTGTTATTAAAATTCAATTTCCCTATGGAGAAAAATGAATGGAGTTTTTACTTCCGGAACCTGACTGTTGCACTCTATAGAGAGCGAAGAGTGCAGAAAGTGGAGGTGTCGAAGGTGTGGAGGACAGAGAGTGTAAGAGCATTGCTCTGAGGAATGAAAAGGAGAAATAGGTTTCAAGAAAGACAGGTGGGTGTAATGAAAGCATAAAGTGGAGATGAAAGAAAACAGGGGGATGAAAGCACTACTGGGATGAAAGAAAGGGATAGAGAGATGAAGGAGGAAGAGTTCCTGGATGAATCTTGAAGACCTTGAGATTTCTGGTGTAATCTAGGTTCATTCTCATGGCGAGTGTGTGTGTTCATTCTCATGGTTGTGTGATATTTTGTTGTGTGCTGTGCTTTTCAATGTTTCCCAATGCAAATGCTGTAGTATATATAATACAGAATCTTATTCCAAGGTTATGATCAGTTTAATGCATCTTTTTTGAATAAAAGTATTTTTAGTTTCTTAAAAAAATTGATGTTTGAACATTTGAAAACGTTTGATTGGTAGTGTACATACATATTGTGAGTGTTGCATACTGTGAGCCTGTCCTATAGTAAAATCTGTATAGTACCATAGTAATTTATTTATATACTTTGCTTAAATAGCAATAATTTTTAATTCAAATAATCATAGTTGATGTACAGAGTCATTTACTTGGTCATTACATTTTAATGCAATTTACATTCAATTTAAATACATTTAATGGAGGAGGCTCACTGAAGAAGCAACTTCGTAAAGGGATAGTTCACCCAAAAATAAAAATCTAGGGGCGATAAAAGCTGGCTGTGTTGTCACTTCACATTGTGTGCATCTGGGCCAAAATGCTGCACTTAAATACACCGCAAAGACTGCAGCCAACAGCCAGCTATTATGTAAATTCTGCGCCTGAGTGAAAGGAAATGTCTGTTTGTTTTTGTTATTTGACCGTCGGTCGAATGGTGTGCCAAGGCCTTTAGACCATTTTATACCAGCAACTAGCTTTGACTGGTTAATGACTAGTTTTGACCAGCTTGGGCAAGCTAATGGACTGCTTGGATCAGTAAAAAATTAGCTAATGAACATCTTGGACCAGTTAGAATATATATATATACATACACACATACATACATACACACACACAAATATCTTGGGAGTGGGTGGACCTAAGATCTTTTGGCATGCTTTGCTCACTGTGACTCTCTGATTGGTGGAATTTTCTGTACAGCATCAGGGGTAATGTAGTTTTTCAACACAAATAACACTGTTAAAGATAAGGTGAATGAATGCGATCAGATGGGTTTGAAAAAAGCATATACACAATCGATTAACAACCTCACAACAGTTCTTTAAAGATTATCAGTTGTTATTAAAATTCAATTTCCCTATGGAGAAAAATGAATGGAGTTTTTACTTCCGGAACCTGACTGTTGCACTCTATAGAGAGCGAAGAGTGCAGAAAGTGGAGGTGTCGAAGGTGTGGAGGACAGAGAGTGTAAGAGCATTGCTCTGAGGAATGAAAAGGAGAAATAGGTTTCAAGAAAGACAGGTGGGTGTAATGAAAGCATAAAGTGGAGATGAAAGAAAACAGGGGGATGAAAGCACTACTGGGATGAAAGAAAGGGATAGAGAGATGAAGGAGGAAGAGTTCCTGGATGAATCTTGAAGACCTTGAGATTTCTGGTGTAATCTAGGTTCATTCTCATGGCGAGTGTGTGTGTTCATTCTCATGGTTGTGTGATATTTTGTTGTGTGCTGTGCTTTTCAATGTTTCCCAATGCAAATGCTGTAGTATATATAATACAGAATCTTATTCCAAGGTTATGATCAGTTTAATGCATCTTTTTTGAATAAAAGTATTTTTAGTTTCTTAAAAAAATTGATGTTTGAACATTTGAAAAGGTTTGATTGGTAGTGTACATACATATTGTGAGTGTTGCATACTGTGAGCCTGTCCTATAGTAAAATCTGTATAGTACCATAGTAATTTATTTATATACTTTGCTTAAATAGCAAAGCTATTCAAATAATCATAGTTGATGTACAGAGTCATTTACTTGGTCATTACATTTTAATGCAATTTACATTCAATTTAAATACATTTAATGGAGGAGGCTCACTGAAGAAGCAACTTCGTAAAGGGATAGTTCACCCAAAAATAAAAATGTGCTGTTCATTTACTCACCCTCAAAAATGGGCAGCCATTGACTTGCATTTTATGAATCACTAAAGACCACAGTTTCAGCTAAAAATCTTCTTTACTGTCCTTCTTACGTCTACATGGCCTGAGGGTGAGAAAATGAACAGAATTAACATTATTCATTTTTGGGTGGACTATCTCTTCAACTTGAGCTTTGAAGTTAACTTGTTAATTTTTTGCTCAAAATTTAGTTTTAGAACAAATCACAATTAGCAGACCACCTGCAGTGCCAGTAGTAAACAGTAACCGTGATTGAAAAAAGCAAAAACAAAAAATGGTAGTTTTAAAACATGAATACATTTGAAACATACCTGAAGTGTATATATAATCTCACTGAATGCACTGTCACAAGTGTCTTCTCTTATCCTGCTTCTGCACTCCACACTACTTGTAAACGCTCCCATTAACCTCCCTTCATCTGTTTAACAGGAGAAAATATTGTATTACATGTATCAGGATAGTCATGTTCAAAGCAGCATTTATACCTGTGATCTAGGTGAAAATAGCCACCCTGACACCACCCCAATTTTGCCTCCGTTCTGATTGTTTGAGTGCTGTTGAGGTGATTTGCGCCTGATTTGAGTTTCTGCACAGAATATGTCTGCTGGGGTGAATGGCAGGTTGAGGAATGGTTACAAATGACATTTAACAGTTCTGACAAACAGATATTAAGAGGGACGTATTGTTATACTCAAGAGGTTAGACAATTACTCAAAATATAGTCATTTACTTCACAGAGGATTACCCCTTTAAAACCGTTTGTGTGCGGCATTGTAAAATGTGTTGTCTTTGTCTGCTCCTATATTCAACTATTTAGTCTCAAACTGTCCTGAAAATACAACAGGAGTCAATCCATTTTTCTAACTCATATTTAACCACAGTGATAGGTAATTGTAGGGCACTTAATTTAATAGTTTAATATTTAAAATTGTCCTCACAGATACAAGGTCAAAACCTCCCTTCTGTTTTCTCAGCTGATTGGTAGAGCACAGTTTGGCAGCTGAGTAAAAGTGTAAAAACACTATGATTCAGATCAGCTTGGATTTGCTCCTTTTCTGATTCATGATAATCAAATCTCCACCCGAAAGTATTACTAGGCAGGAAACCGTCTTGTTATCTTCTTGAATCTTGTTATTTGTAAACTTCATCACATTGCAGGAGGAGCAGAAGCTACAGTATTACTATACTATAACACTTCTCAACCAGTTGGTTGAAGTCCAAACTTTTGTTCATTAAAGGTCAGAATGGGGAAAAGTGCAATGATCTAATATTTCATTGACAAGAGTGCGAATTTGCCGAGAACATTAAAAAACTTAATGAGAG
Organism: Sinocyclocheilus grahami; assembly: GCF_001515645.1. Classification (NCBI taxonomy): domain Eukaryota; kingdom Metazoa; phylum Chordata; class Actinopteri; order Cypriniformes; family Cyprinidae; genus Sinocyclocheilus; species Sinocyclocheilus grahami. The sequence continues at coordinate 2,028,918 of NW_015505481.1, read as the reverse complement.
TTTACAGATTTCTTTCTGCAACCACACAATTACATCCCAAATATTATTGATTTCTAGCTGAAAATGGAGGTTGTATCTGTGGTTAAAAATGTGGTTGTATACTGAAATGTCTATGAGAAGAACAGCATTAGCACTTCAAACTGGACTGACAGCTGTATTCTGCTGCTGGGTGACTATAACACGAGGTGCTATAATAGTGTGCTAGTGATGCTTTGTGTGTTTTTTCATTCGTGTGTATTTGTATAGAACAAGCCTTGCATTAATATTGCTGTCTGAATATAAAGCCATGGATTGAGAGAGGATTTATATTATGCCAGTTCTTCAGCTGTATGGATTTTGAATTAGTGTCACAGGGTTTGAGAGGGAGGCTCAATATAATACAGAGATTGTATCATATAGCAGCACACTTACAGCCTCATATGAGAGAAGAGAAGCGGTCATTTTGCAGATGATAACAGGGACCTCCATATCTAGAGTGCCAGAATGATATGTTTTTTGCACAGCGACTAAACTGTACAAATGTTAAATGTTAGCTGTGCAAAACCTAACGTGTGTTATTCATTTCAAAATGATTTTTGAAAAAAGTGTCTTATGCTCATCAAGTCAGCATTTAATTGATAAACCGTAATATTGTAAAATATTATTACAATTTAAAATAATTGTTGTCTATTTTAATACATTTTAAAATGTAATTCATTCTTGTGTTGGTAAAGCTGAATTTTCAGCATCATTACTCCAGTCTTCAGTGTCACATGTTTCATGTGAATTTGCCTCATCTTTCAGAAATCATTCTAATATGCTGATTTGCTGCTTATAAAACATTATCATTATCAATCATCAATGTTGAAAACAGTTGTGCTGCTTAATAATTTGGTGGAAACCAAGATACATTTTTCAGTGTCATTTTGAACTTTTTTAATAAAGTTCAAAAGAATATCATTTATTTGAAATAGAAATCTTCTATAACATCATAAATGTCTCTTGTTGATCCCAAACGTTTGAACAGTATATCCTGTATTGATATATGTGTGTATTATTTTGGCATTTATACCGTGTAAAATGCGGTAATGTGCAATTGTCTTTTACACTGTAGTGTAAATAAAAAATACTTTGGCTATATTAAAAAACACCAGGCTTATTGAATTGTACAAATTATAGCTGTAACAGTAAATTCATCAGGGACAAATATTCATTATAACTACAGTTTATGAATTTTTGATAGCTGTGTGATATACTTCAATATTCCTATCTTAAATTACATTTTTGCGTGTTAATCTGAATGCATTTAACCCCAGGAGAGCTCTGCCATCATATCCATGCTTTAATGTGAACTCTCCAGTGATTGGTTAACGATGACATAATGGTTTTATGACAGTGTGTTGATGATTGGATGCAGTGTTTTTTTTTTAAAGAGGGAACCGTAGAGTGTCACTGCTGCTGCACTAAACATCAGCCAGAGATCTAATCCACAGTATATGGCAACATGGGATACGCCAGCCTCCAGCAATGACATTGCTGTGACAGGTAACCTTGAGGGGTGTCCATCTATCCTTTCACTAGTTCTCTTCTTGTTTCTCTCAGTCACACACACAAACAGGTGCATGCTGGTATATTCACCGGGGCTTTATAACAGCAGGGGCGCTTTAATGACAGTTATTGCTTTCCAGACTCAATCTGAATTAATTGGAGCGCTGTCTGTTTCTGCAAAGGGTAGATTTTTCTCTTAGTTTTTTCAGTGGGACCACAGTAATGGCTAATTTAGGCCCAAAAATCCTTTACTAAGTTGTCAGAGTCAGTCTATTTGAATATATGTGTTTGCTTTTGTGTATAAAAGAGGATTTACTGCGAGGCTTTAGGTCTTGGCTCACAAGATAAACCCTAAAATAAATCAGAAAATTACATCCCTGAACACAGCTGTGTGTGTACGTTGCTTTCGAATGTCTGTGTCCATATCTACAGATTTAGTTCATAAATCCGACGCTTGGCGGCTATAGGATCCATATCAATCAGTGTGTAATTTGCTGGGAGCACAGAAAGCCCACAAATGCTTTCTTAGCACTTTCCTCCTGTGAATCGATTAGTCTTTATGAATGAACAGCCAGATCCCCTTTGACATCCTTCCTGTCCTCAATGTCCCGCTCATGCAGTTCTTCTCATCTTTATCTGTGTTCTCTCTCTTCATCTGTCCATCTATGTAGACTTGAACCTGCTAATGATAATTCAGCCATTTTGCTTTTGTCCGAACAGAGCATTGCTGTACTGACTGACTGTTTTGTTTAGATGGTCTGGATTATATTATATTATATTATATTATATTACATTATATTACGGCCCTATTTTGTCCTAGTATTAACAGTCGTCTCAGGTGATCCGAACACAAGTAGACAGAGCTAAAGTCCAAATGGCTCCAATATGGTTTTTGATCCAGTCACTCAAACCGTGAATTTACTCAACTATAATGACAGCAAGGACTCGGCTTAATGTCTCATTTGTGCTTGAGGTCTTGTTTGTGAAGTTAAGAAATTAAATTACAAATTACAAGATGCATGTTAGGTGTAAACGACGATCTCTCTCACCAGATTACTTGTGAATGGATTACTCGAGACGGAGGTTAATACAGGCTTACACAAGACCTGTGTTCAGATATGTGATTCTTCAATTTATCTGTATAACTGTTGTTTATTTGAGTTGAAAATATTACTTAACTTGACTGAATTAACCTGACTACACTACATTCAGAAAAAAGGGTACAAAAGCTGTCACTGCTCAAAAGTTCCATATGGGTACTAATATGAAAACCATTTTGAACTGTTAGCTAAAAGGATAACAATTACTTGTTACCACATTTTACAGTGTATAAATACCAAATTAATATGTACGTATACGTATAAATACAGTGTATTACATAATGTCGTAAAAGATTTGTATTTCAAATAAACACTGTTCTCCTGAAAATTCTATTCATCAAAGAATCCTGAAAAAAATGTATCACAGTTTCCACAAAATGTTAAACAGCAGCAGCACAACTGTTTTCAACATTGATAATAATAAGAAATGCTTCTTGAGCAGCAAACCAGCATGTTGTAATGTTTTCAGAAGGATCATGGGACACTGAAGACTGGAGTAATGATGCTGAAAATTCAGCTTTGCATCACAATAATAAATTAAATTTTACAATACATTAAAATAGAAAATATTTCAAATGATAACATTTCACAATATTACTGTTTTTACTGTATTTTGATTATTAAAAAAAGACAGCTAGATACTGACCCCAAACTGTCGAACTGTGTGTATATAAATATTGTGTGTATAAAGGGAAGTTAAGAAGTTAGGGTAATTTAACCTTTTGCCACTCAAAAAGTAGGTAATAAAAAAGCAATAAAAAGCTAGTGATCTCTTCTTTAAACCTAGAATTAATGTTTGTTTTTTTGCTTTTAAATCATTCTAGGGGGCAGAAATGTTCCCCTAATTGAAGAGTTACCCATATATGAAATTAAATTATGTGCACACCTTTATTGCTCTGATTCAGAATGGTCTCTGATATTCAACTGAATATGAAAGGAGGGTTTTAGAAGTTGTTACTTCTCGATAATATTGGCTTCATGTCATTCTTCAGTGGTTCTTATCATTAGCTGATATAATTCAAACAGTGAGGCAATCACACAGCACCACAGAAAGCACACAGGGGCTTGAGCCTGTTCTTCCTCTCCTGCAGTCACTGCGCTCACTGGCTTTGTCAGACTCACTGGACGCTTTGGCAGTTACCTACATATCCACTGTCTCTCTTTTTTGTTTTTGCCTTTTTTTGTCTGTTGATATCAGTAAAAAAAGCATCTACCCATAAGTCACTGTCATGTATTTATCTTAAACATCTTCACTTGAGCTTCGACTGTAGGTTCACCTTGATCTCACACAAATTACTCACTGCTAGACATATGTGATACTTGAATTCTGTTATATTCTATTCTATTCTAATTCTTTGCATGTATTTAAGCATTCCCCTGATCTCCCTCTCCATGTCATTCGTCTGTGATTGACTGTTCAGCTGTCAGGACTGGAAGTAGTGCTGCGATTTGTTGCTGGACTGGTCTTAATTCTCTTTTTATCGGCAGCAGAACTAGGTCAGACTGGAGCCTGTGTCTGTGCCTGCAGACAGAAACAAGCAATCACCACTTTGTCTGGCCTGAGGAGCCCACAGTTTTTTGCTGTTAGCCATTAGTACCAGACAATGAGGCTCCATCGGCACCGCACTCCATCACTCAATTGAATGAACACATTCAGCGGAGTGTCCCATGCAGACAAATATCTGCTTTTAAAAGCAGCCTGTGAGATGTCTCCCTATTCGCAGCTCTCACTCTTAACACTCACTAGTTTATTTAAATTGTCCACTAACAATTCCAACATTGTCCATTGTCCAGCATTGTTTTTTAAATAAAATAATACTTTTCTTCAGGAAGGGTGCATTTAATTGATCAAAAGTGGCTGTAACAGAATTTATAATGTTACAGAAGAACTTTTTATACTCCTGAAAAAATGTATCACGGTTTCAATAAAAATATTAAGAAGCACAACTATTTTCAACATTGATAATAATAAGAAATGTTTCTTGAGCAGCAAATCAGTATATTAGAATAATTTCTGAAGGATCACGTGACACTGAAGACTGGAGTAATGATGCTGAAAATTCAGCTTTGCCATCACATGAATAAATTGCATTATATATAGTAATATAGTATAAGTTATATATATTTTCAATATTTAAATTGTAATAATATTTCACAATAGTTCTGTTTACTGTATTTTTGATTAAATAAATGGAGCCTTGGTGAGAATAAAAGACTTTACCCCAAACTTTTGAATGGTGATATGTGTTGAGTTTAACAGCATACCGTGGTGGGAATGATTGTAATAGAAATGATATTTTAAATATTTTAATTGAGTAAAATGATGAACGCTAATTTGATGATAATACTTAAATACTCACAAAAAAGAAAGACAATCTAATATATTAGCAAAATTACAGCTTGATTGTGGTTGTGGGACTGCAATAATTTTTATAAATGTTTATATAAATCTTTTTCACGCTATCACACAAAAGCTTCTTAAATGATTTATTTCACTTTGTGATTATTATGAGAAGATCATGAGAAGATCATGATTATTCATGAGAAGATCACTGTTTCTCTTTTCTGTCCCAACAATATGTAACATAAATTGCACTTTATGTATGGACTCCATTTGTATGGAGATGAGTAAGAGAGCAAAGTTACACATGTAGTCTGTGTGTTTGCAGGATGATGTTTAATTTTGAGTGAGAGAGAGAGGGAAACATCCGGTACCAGCTGCATATTTAAACACTCATGAATTTGCCTGACTCTCTCTCTCACACACACACACAAACAAACACACACACACACACACACACATTCACACAGCTGCATCTAATCTGTAAATGCTTAAATAGTGGCCTTCAGCACAAGGTTAGGGATTCATGGGTATTCCTGGCACAAATATGTCATATGTATGTATGTGTGCACGAGCCTGTTGTGTCACTCTGAAACCGTGAAAGTGTGTGTTTGCACTGAAATGGTAATCGGCTGGTCTCCCTCTGACACTCGTCTCCCTCCCTCTGTTCCTCAGCCATCACTGCTGGAAAGAGAGAGAGAGAGAGAGAGCACACGGCAGCGCGACCAGAATACAAAGCAGGCCGAGATGATGTGGAAGGTGTGTGGGGGCAGAGGGGGTTATGGGGTAGGGCTGAGGTGATGCACTCATGACACCTTGCTAACAATCCTCCAACATTCTTTCATGAGAAAATCAATGTGTTTTTCTTTTCTATCCCAACAATATGCAACATAGGTACTGAATTGCACTTTTAGATGTTATATTTTGGTTACACCTGATTTCGATAGTCCACTTTTGACATTCTACTAACTATAAAAAACAACATGTCAACTAATGTTCATTAATTTGCAACTACATGTCAACTAACTCTCTTTAGACTAGAGTAGTAGACAGCTAGGTTAGAGTTAGTAGAATAAGTTGACATACTTTCAAAGTTAGTTATAGCCAGTAGAATGTCTACTTTAATACTCTAATGACTGCTAGTTGGCATGGAGTTGTAAAGTTAGTTATAGGGTCATTCAACATCAACTCAACCAGAGATTCCTGGCTAAAAAGTTTGATTTTTGACTTCTTGAGTTAAAGGCTTGCAGGTTTCGAGAAACAAATAGCTTTTTCCCCATTCTTGAAATGTCACCATTGGCATGTAATGCAACAGATTGCTAAAATCAACAGATCTTACTAATCTTTGTGTAAAAATAACATCATGATGCTGCCATCATTCTGAAGTAAATTTTCCTCCTTGTAATTCGGCTCCAAAAATTTTATTTTGAGCCCAGATCAAACAAAGAATGATGCTAACTACCGGAACTTCCCGAATACAGGTGAAAGATCCCGGATGAGCCCCAACTTATGTTACATCCCCTAGTGGCTCAGAGGTATGGAGAAGACGCACATAAGAATTAGCACAACCTTATCAATTTGTCTCTAAGATAACCGTGGGGTATCAACCAAGAATCACGACCGGAACGGCAAAATGCGAATAAGTGGTTTGCTATATTTACAGTGCCAAAGAAAGAATTTATACACAAGGCAAAATTAGATAATACTTACAACGCTATATACAACTAAAGTAAAGAACAAATTTATACAAGAGGGGGGAAGAACCACCAAGAACAACAAACAGCAGCCTCGAACAACAGCTAGCACAAACGCCAAACACGCACAAAGCCCCCCCTCCCCCCTCTTCCGGTCACAGGGGCACCTTTTAAATCAACTCTGCAGTTCCTGATTGGCCGTCTCCCAATGACATCCTCCATGACTAACAGGTGGGTCAATGCACAGCAACCCTAAAAGAAAAAGATAACTGCAAAAAGTGAAAACACAAGAGAGATAGCAGAGCCAACCACAGAAGGGGGAAGAGAACAACCCCAGACACGGAACACCCCCATCTATAAAATTGTGGATAACTTAGTAAATATAAGTCCATAACATTTAATGATTTGGCTTTCTTCACTATTTATGTTAGTCATTCTTAAGAAAAAATATTAACTAAATAAAAAACTAGAGCCAGGGAAGTTTCTGAAATTAGTTTGATTTAACATGGAATGAGCTTATAGTTATAGCTTATATAATGTCTAAAGTGGACTATCGAAATAAAGTGTTAACTATATATTTTTTAAGCTTGTTGAAATCCTTAATACAGTATATTCTTGTGTATATACTTTACAACCATTTTGCATGATTGTTTCAACTTCATCTCTGCCACCCACTCTGTCTGCTCATAGTCATATTATGTAGTGTTGGGAAGTAACCGCTTACGTGTAACAGCGTTACATAATTTAATTACAAAATAAATGTAACTAATCTGTAATTAAATTACAGTTACTTATGAACATGTTAACGAATACAAAAGGGGTTACATCTGAATAAGTATTAATATACTATTTCTTGTTATGAATTTAAATCTGTATTTAATATTGATCTCAAAGTAAAAAGAGGTGCTAAAGTCTGATTTTGTGGTGGCTGTGCTTTAAAATGAAATTATTCTAATCTTAATTCAGGGGATGAAGGATTTTGAAAATCTGACAGTAATCAGTGTTGAGTACTACTGTAAGTTTAACCCTATCTGGTTTAAATTCTTCAAAATGATTAACAGTTGAAAACATTGGTTAGAAATTTAGAATAGTAATCAAATGTAAATTAATAAAGTAATTGAAATAGTTACACTACTTATGACATTTTAAATAGGGTAACTTGTAACCTGTAACCTATTACATTTCCAAAGTAACCTTCCCAACACTGTTCATATGTCATCGTGGCATGCTCAGTCATTTAGTGAAGCGTGTGTGTCTGAGACACTGTTTGTTAGTGAGGTCATTTTGTTGTCTGTAATTACCAAGTCTTTTAGCTCAGTAATAAGAACACCAGGGTTTTGTTTACAAGCAAAGCTATCGGGGTGCAGTGCAGTGAATGCACACTTGTAGTGGCTTAATGTTACATGTAAATTTGGAGCAAGTGGTAGTGAGCTGATGTTTGGCTTTAGCGTTCAATGCATTATGGTAATGTGCCGTTAAATTGCTTATGCTCTCTATGGATTTGTGACGTGAGGATATAGAAAGGTGGAAACAGAAAAGGAAAGGCTTACAGCCTGGAACTCTGATGAGGAGTGAAATAATGGAAAGGGAATGAGAGAGAGAGAGTTGCTTTCATGCCTGTGAGTGAGTTAAACTGCCTGTTTTTTGACCTTCATCAAGATCAAAATCATAACACGGATTGATGCCAGAACACACGCACACACAGAAATCAATTACATTAAGCTACATCAGATAGCTTCTGAATGTGTTTATTGCATTGTCCATCCATTTTCTTCTCTGATTTCATTGTATTTCCTTCTCTGTGGTGTGTATTTGTGTATATGCAGGAGTAAGGCCCAATTAGGACTAGACTAGTTTTCCCAGCAGAAGTCAGGTACATTCATGTTTCAGGAATGTACTTTGTATATATTTAAGTCCCGTTTAAGTTAATAATGATAAAAAATCCACCCAGTGTTTTTTAAAGGTGTTTTCAGACCTGTAGATTGTTTGCTTTGTTCCGAAACAGGGACTTAATTTGTTACAGTGTTGCATTTTCTTCTTGGTTCGGCTCGCGTTCACAAGGCAACATTGCAAAGCTTACCAAACTGTGTTTATGCATGTCACATGTGATTAAAGATGTCCTCTTATTAGTCAGAGTTCACCTGTTAACGTTCCTCTGCGTCATTCATCAGATGGATTGACAAGTTCGCTCCGCGGGCTTATTGTGGCTTTATAGCTGTCCTGGCATACGCAATCACTTACGAAGGTAGCCATTACTCCCGCTCTCAGTAAGTTAACCGCTGACTAACCTCAACATTAACAACAACATTGAAATAAGAGTGCATGCTTTTTTACGTGCATCTGACTGACACTCCCGCTCTAACATATCTATCTATATATAATTATATTTTAAGATGTTATATATTGTCGCGGGGTGAATGAGAACACAGACTCGGTACTGATAGAAAGAGCCCCGGAGGGTGATTTATTGCCCACACACTGATCACACGTGCTCGGAGAAATGGTGCTCGGTGCCCGTCTCAACTCGGTGCTCGGGGGGTGAAGTGCCGTGGTGCAGATCCTTCTCCTGGGGTGCTGTCGGAGTCTGTGAATAAGGAGAAACAAGCATTAATGTCGCCTGGAGCTCCGTTGCAACTCCCCGCTGGTGTCTCTTCTCCTGGCTTTTATGGCCAGCGGGAACGAGCTCCAGGTGCGCCACTCATCACGCACAGGTGTTGTGCTTCTGTGATCAGTGTGGCAGCGGCGTTTCCAGGGTGACGCTGATCTGGAACCGGGATACTCGCCACATTCCCCCCCCCCAGGCGTCGCCCTGGTCCTGTGGGGAAACACACAACTCGTTGTGGGGGTATTACGGGGTGGGGGGGATTTTAGGTTACCTGTCAGACCTGCCCAACCGCACCAGCCCCAGGAGAGACCATCTGCATTTCCATGGTCGGCCCCGGCCCAATGTTGTACCTGGAAGCAGACGTCCTGGAGTGCGAGGAACCACTGCGTCACCCGGGCGTTCGTGTCCTTCGCCTTGGACATCCATTGTAGTGGCGCATGGTCTGTGACGAGGGTGAACCGGCGGCCCCAGAGGTAGTACTTCAACTCCAGGACTGCCCACTTTATGGCCAGGGCCTCTTTCTCCAGCGTCACGTACCTGGTTTCCGCGGGGGAGAGTTTCCCGCTGATATAGACCACGTTGTATCTTTGTATCTAATGGTCTCTGAGGGCTAAACCCCCCTGAGGATGAAATCTGTCCCTAGTGAAATCCCTGCGGGAATAAATATTTAGTCTATGAATGTGAAGGCAAAACTAAATGTAAGGGTAAGGACAGGTAGAAAAAGCTCTTTAACATAACAAATTGCACGTTACCACTTTTTACAGTGGGAGGTAAATGCTTAACCTAAAATGTTTCGCGTTGCGTTCATATTCTGGGCTCTTCAGCAGAGTTTGATCTTAATGCATAAGACATGTTAAGCATAAAAATATCCACTTTGATTATGGTGCTCTTGTCTTTGAAGTATAGTGTTTATGACAAGTGAAATGTGAGAGAAAATTGACTTTCCCTGGTTGTATTAGAACATTAAGTCATATTAAGAGTTTCACGCGATTTTCCACTCCACTGCACTACCTTTGTGCTCACATCTTACATCTTTTGCTGTGCCTCGAGCATGACACAGTGATCTCGAAATGCAGAGCTCAAGTCAAAAGAAGTTTAAAAGTTTGAAAAAAAGAGACCTTGCATTTTTTTTCAATTCCACTGCCGCGTCTTGCGTTTTTCAAAGCAATAACATGCTCTGTGTGATTTGTGAATGCCTTTTAGAATGTCCTGGGATGTACCACGTACCGTGGTGGCTGCCTGTGTATCCCGTACGCCACTGTGTTGCCTGACTTTGATGACGCGTATCTTCAACACAGTTTGCAGTGCAGGCTGCAATATTAAAAAAATGTCTCTTAGAAATGCACATTTGACAGTAGTAGTTTCAGTTAGGTGCAAAGATGCAGATGTAAATTTGTTCATTATCAAAAACAGTAACACCTGTAAAAATCGTAACAAGCTCATTTTTATATGGTGAGATTTAATTATTCTAACTTAGTATTCTAAGTTTTATTAAAATTAACCACTGGTCTTCCATAGTAGTTATACATTTAGAAAATGATAACCACAGTTAAAACCAATATAGCATATAGCACCTCCATGGTAAAAATGTAACTATAAGGTTTCGTTACACTTTTGGTGCATAAACATATCGAACATTTATCAAACTCTTGTTATTGTTTTATCAAGGAAAATGATATCGCAATAATTATCGTTATCATTTTATCGCCCAACCCTTGCGTGTCTATGAATAAAATATCTATGAATAAAACAAAAATATATTTTTTTTAATTACATTTGAATATGTATGTACTGTATGTGTGTGGATTTTATTTTTATTTTTTTAGTTAGGCATAATTTAAGAGTTCAAACCCCCATGTAATTTAGGTGAATAATTATTTTTTTTAAATAAACCAAGTAAAATTGCAACTAAACTTAATTAATTTTGTGGACTGGAAAGCAGTTTTGACACTTGTTACAACCCGCATGGCTCAAAGCGGTGTAACAATTGTCGCGGGGTGAATGAGACCACAGATTCGGTACTGATAGAAAGAGCCCCGGAGAGTGATTTATTGCCCACACACTGATCACACGTGCTCGGAGGAATGGTGCTCGGCGCCCGTCTCAACTCGGTGCTCGTGGGGTGAAGTGCCGTGGTGCAGATCCTTCTCCTGGGGTGCCGTCGGAGTCTGTGAATAAGGAGAAACAAGCATTAATGTCGCCTGGAGCTCCGTTGCAACTCCCCACTGGTGTCTCTTCTCCTGGCTTTTATGGCTAGCGGGGACTAGCTCCAGGTGCGCCACTCATCACGCACAGGTGTTGTGCTTCTGTGATCAGTGGGGCAGCGGCGTTTCCAGGGCGACGATGATCTGGAACCGGGATAAACGCCACACCCCCCCCCCCTAGGCATCGCCCTGGTCCTGTGGGGGTATTACAAGGGGGGGATTTTAGGTTACCTGTCAGACCTGCCCAACCGCACCAGCCCCAGGAGAGACCATCTGCATTTCCATGGTCGGCCCCGGCCCAATGTTGTACCTGGAAGCAGACGTCCTGGAGTGCGAGGAACCACTGCGTCACCCGGGCGTTCGTGTCCTTCGCCTTGGACATCCATTGTAGTGGCGCATGGTCTGTGACGAGGGTGAACCGGCGGCCCCAGAGGTAGTACTTCAACTCCAGGACTGCCCACTTTATGGCCAGGGCCTCTTTCTCCAGCGTCACGTACCTGGTTTCCGCGGGGGAGAGTTTCCTGCTGATATAGACCACGGGGTGTTCCTCTCCATCCCGGAGCTGGGAGAGGACTGCCCCTAAGCCGGTGCCGGAGGCGTCAGAATATAGGGTGAAGGGGCAGCCGAAGTCTGGGGCATGCAGGACCGGGGAAGACGTCAGGGCCGTCTTGAGGGCCTGGAAGGCGGCTTCTGTCTCGGTAGTCCAGTCTATCCTCTCCGGCTGCCCTTTCCTGGTAAGGTCTGACAGGGAGCAGGCTATAGAGGAAAAGTTAGGAATGAAGCATCGGTAGTAGCCCGCCAACCCCAAAAATGCCCGTACCTGCGTCTTGTTGATGGGATTTGGGAACTTCTTTACCGCCTCAACCTTCTTTTCCTGGGGTATGATGAGCCCTCTTCCAATTTTGTACCCGAGGTACTTTGCTTCGGTGAGGCCGAGGTGGCACTTTTTGGGGTTGGCAGTGAGTCCAGCCCGCCGGAGCTCTGTCAACACCCTCCGTAGACGCTCAAGGTGAGTCTCCCAGCCCTCAGAGTGTATGACGACATCATCCAGGTAAGCCACGGCGTAGGCTTGGTGGGGCCGGAGCAAGATGTCCATCATCCGGACAGCATTCTTGTAATGCGCGGAGAAGAGCAATTAATTACACAACGTTTTAATATTAAGAGCTGCTCTTTGGTTTTCAACTGCAATAACAAATATTCTCACTCACAGAATCAGACACTGACTGCTGTTTTTTATATAGCATATTTCCCATTATGAATTATGATACCGCTTGGTTCGTTGGTCCGTTGGGCCGGATTGCTTTCTCACCACGAGCGAACCACTCCAGAGTCCGTTTGCAATCAGGCCGAGACCACCTCTTCAAGGAGGTCTCGGTACGCTTGTTTGGTCCGCTTTTGGTGTGCACCCGAGTGCGATTGCTGCATTCACACCTGCCCAAACGAACCGCACCAAGAGGGACAACGAACTCTAGTGCGATTCTGCGTTTTACCTTAGACCCGCCCTGAGTGAGCTGTCATCAGTCCGCCATTGTTTCAGGAGTAGACAAGAATGACTCCTAAGCGATTGAGGTGTTCTGTTGTTGGATGTAATAATGAACATAGCAGTCGTCATTTACTCCCGACATCTGAGCCGCTGAAGACGCAGTGGATTACATTTGTTTTTGAAGGGAATGCGCCTGATCTACATAAATGTGTCAATGTTCGCGCAAATCATTCATGATCCAGGTTTTTTTATGAATCTTTGCAAATCACCTTTCCTAATAATGTGCTAGTTAGCAAGTTCCGAGACGAATGCAGCTAAAGTTTACAGTCTCTCAGAGAACGGCTGGTCACCCCACGGAAGAGAGGGGCGGGATGAGCAGAGCTCATTAGCATTTAAAGCGGCATGCAACAAAACAGCTTGCTCTCAAAAGAGCTGTTTTTGGCAAGGTAAAAAGGGTGTTGTTTTACACAACCATTGAGAAATTTTAACCAAAGTATGTTATAGACTTTTCATCAAGACCCTAAAGAATCATATCAACTTGTGGCAAATGGGCATCCGATGACCACTTTAAGTCAGAGTCAAACCTGAGAACAGGGTAGGTTGAGTCTGAAAGTGCGTCCAGTTGACTATAAGTGTGTTGTGACGTGGGCTTCAAAGGATATTCTGCCATATTATATGAGATTCCATTCTGAAGGAAACATACACGTTCAGTTAAAATTTTGAAGGGCATTGACATAGGAAACATGGGAACATCGATATATCACTTCACAGGAAGTCGAGAGGGAATTTAACCACCAGTCATTATGCATCATTCCAGTACTAAACAAGTTTGAATAAAATAAATGCACTGAAAAAGAGTCTAGACCTCAGCGTTTTTTTTTGTTTAATTAGTCCCAGGTGTGGTTTGTATGCAAATGTTTTGCTAGTATAAAGTGCACAAGATGTGACAGTTAAAATGCAGCTATCATGATTATGGTTAAATAAATACACAGCTGATAGAACCAAATTATGTTTATTTCCATATTAAACATCAACAACAGGCATTTATAACTCAAGTTTAATGCTTTCAAATGACATTTACATATAAATAAATCAATGATAATGTAATACTTATATAAATACACATGGATGTATTATATACACGTATGGTATTTACAGAAGTATATTATGTCATTATACATTAAACTCCTATAATATGCATGAAACAAGTGTCATCTATGTTTGATGACGTTGCAAGATGTTATGAATAAATGCTTTTTATTCAATGACCACTTTAGTAGCAGTATCAGATTTGATCTAAATGAATTCCTTCCCTAATTTATATGCATGTTGCTCCAACTACACCACATAACAAGTCTTATTTCAGAGTGCTTTGTGATATAAACATTCTGATCACATGACCTTGTGTGAAACTCATCCTGACTACAGACACTTCTGAGATCCTAATCTGGTCTGAAACGCTGCATAAAATCACAGACGGCCTATATTAGTAATTGTAACTCAGATGTCATTTAGAAAACAAATCTCACTTGTTCGTGCACTCACAGATGTGTAACCATAAATAAAATAAATAAAATAGCCTCATTCGACCAGGCAGATGCCGTTGTCATTGAGACATTTGAAAAAAACCTCCTTCACATTTATTCCTGCTCTCATGTGTTCATCTATTCATCTTCCATCACAACATCTTTTGCGAGGCGGAAGATGTTTTAGAAAGCACCCGTGGTAGATAGCAGATGACACAAACCATCTGTTGCCCCCTGCTGTGTGGACTGGATGTGATGTCGTCACAGTTGGACAGGTATCAAAGTGGTGTCTTTTCTGCTGGCTGGCATCTGCCTGGGCAAGATGATCTGGGTGAGTTTCAGTGAACTTTCTGGAACTTTGCAAAGAGTTGCCTTCCTCTTTTTTTTGGCCATCCTGGAATGCCATCAATAACTGTTCACAACTCTTGTCACTTAGAGATCCACCTAGATGACAAAAACGGTGGCATTTCCTTCACTCTCTCTCTCACTCTTTCTCTCTCTGTCACTCACACACACAAACTCTCAGGCTCTAAATCTCTCTTGTGCACTCAGTTGCATTTCTCTCTGACATTCTTTAATCCTGTCACATCTCAGGTATGGAATCTTCAAATATTCATGAACTTCTGGAATTATTGATGCAGAGCGTGAGTGTTTCCCGTGGGAGGGCTTCTGTGTTTTATGGGTTTCATTTAAACAGCCTGTTTTTCCGGTTGGTATGAAAATGCCAGAGAGTGTGAAAGTATGTGTATTAGACTGAGTATTTGTGTGTTTGTCCACTGAGAAACAAGGTCTTGCAAAACAGTTGATGAGATTCCATCTGCAGTCATTTCAGTGGACATTAAACAATCACGAACAAGCAACTGAAGGAAAATCCATGTCCACCATTGCTCAGGGTTTTTGAACCAATGAGAGTGTAGAGTAAATGAGACAGAAAGGAAGGTCATGCATACAGGAACTGATTAAGAGCTTTTAGCTTAATGGAGTCAACCTACATAAACATATGCATTTTACACAACCCAACACTGAAAAACAACAATTCATAAATCACCTAAAGACTGCATAAATGCTGAATTAAATGTCACTGTGCTTAACCTAACATTGCTTGAGCATTAAACATATGTTCAAGTTCCCTCCATAATGACAATAGTTCCTGATTAATTCATGCATGTATGACCACAGTGACTAACTGAACTGAACCTAAACACAGTCTGTTAACTTAAACATCACTGCACTGAACCTTAACATCGTCTGAACGCTAATGTAAACGTCACTGCACTGAACCTTAACATCGTCTGAACGCTAATGTAAACGTCGCTGCACTGATCCTTAACATCGTCTGAACGCTAATGTAAACGTCTCTGCACTGAACCATAACATCGTCTGAACGCTAATGTAAACGTCGCTGCACTGAACCTTATCATCATCTGAACGCTAATGTAAACGTCACTGCACTGAACCGAAACATTGTCTGAACGCTAATGTAAACGTCACTGCACTGAACCTAAACATCGTCTGAACGCTAATGTAAACGTCGCTGCACTGAACCTTAACATCGTCTGAACGCTAATGTAAACGTCGCTGCACTGAACCTTAACATCGTCTGAACGCTAATGTAAACGTCGCTGCACTGAACCTTAACATCGTCTGAACGCTAATGTAAACGTCGCTGCACTGAACCTTAACATCGTCTGAACGCTAATGTAAACGTCGCTGCACTGAACCTTAACATCGTCTGAACGCTAATGTAAACGTCGCTGCACTGAACCTTAACATCGTCTGAACGCTAATGTAAACGTCGCTGCACTGAACCTTAACATCGTCTGAACGCTAATGTAAACGTCGCTGCACTGAACCTTAACATCGTCTGAACGCTAATGTAAACGTCGCTGCACTGAACCTTAACATCGTCTGAACGCTAATGTAAACGTCGCTGCACTGAACCTTAACATCGTCTGAACGCTAATGTAAACGTCGCTGCACTGAACCTTAACATCGTCTGAACGCTAATGTAAACGTCGCTGCACTGAACCTTAACATCGTCTGAACGCTAATGTAAACGTCGCTGCACTGAACCTTAACATCGTCTGAACGCTAATGTAAACGTCGCTGCACTGAACCTTAACATCGTCTGAACGCTAATGTAAACGTCGCTGCACTGAACCTTAACATCGTCTGAA
This sequence comes from Sinocyclocheilus grahami, assembly GCF_001515645.1. Classification (NCBI taxonomy): domain Eukaryota; kingdom Metazoa; phylum Chordata; class Actinopteri; order Cypriniformes; family Cyprinidae; genus Sinocyclocheilus; species Sinocyclocheilus grahami. Next base: position 2,012,261 of record NW_015505481.1, on the reverse strand, counting down.
CGCTAATGTAAACGTCGCTGCACTGAACCTTAACATCGTCTGAACGCTAATGTAAACGTCGCTGCACTGAACCTTAACATCGTCTGAACGCTAATGTAAACGTCGCTGCACTGAACCTTAACATCGTCTGAACGCTAATGTAAACGTCGCTGCACTGAACCTTAACATCGTCTGAACGCTAATGTAAACGTCGCTGCACTGAACCTTAACATCGTCTGAACGCTAATGTAAACGTCGCTGCACTGAACCTTAACATCGTCTGAACGCTAATGTAAACGTCGCTGCACTGAACCTTAACATCGTCTGAACGCTAATGTAAACGTCGCTGCACTGAACCTTAACATCGTCTGAACGCTAATGTAAACGTCGCTGCACTGAACCTTAACATCGTCTGAACGCTAATGTAAACGTCGCTGCACTGAACCTTAACATCGTCTGAACGCTAATGTAAACGTCGCTGCACTGAACCTTAACATCGTCTGAACGCTAATGTAAACGTCGCTGCACTGAACCTTAACATCGTCTGAACGCTAATGTAAACGTCGCTGCACTGAACCTTAACATCGTCTGAACGCTAATGTAAACGTCGCTGCACTGAACCTTAACATCGTCTGAACGCTAATGTAAACGTCGCTGCACTGAACCTTAACATCGTCTGAACGCTAATGTAAACGTCGCTGCACTGAACCTTAACATCGTCTGAACGCTAATGTAAACGTCGCTGCACTGAACCTTAACATCGTCTGAACGCTAATGTAAACGTCGCTGCACTGAACCTTAACATCGTCTGAACGCTAATGTAAACGTCGCTGCACTGAACCTTAACATCGTCTGAACGCTAATGTAAACGTCGCTGCACTGAACCTTAACATCGTCTGAACGCTAATGTAAACGTCGCTGCACTGAACCTTAACATCGTCTGAACGCTAATGTAAACGTCGCTGCACTGAACCTTAACATCGTCTGAACGCTAATGTAAACGTCGCTGCACTGAACCTTAACATCGTCTGAACGCTAATGTAAACGTCGCTGCACTGAACCTTAACATCGTCTGAACGCTAATGTAAACGTCGCTGCACTGAACCTTAACATCGTCTGAACGCTAATGTAAACGTCGCTGCACTGAACCTTAACATCGTCTGAACGCTAATGTAAACGTCGCTGCACTGAACCTTAACATCGTCTGAACGCTAATGTAAACGTCGCTGCACTGAACCTTAACATCGTCTGAACGCTAATGTAAACGTCGCTGCACTGAACCTTAACATCGTCTGAACGCTAATGTAAACGTCGCTGCACTGAACCTTAACATCGTCTGAACGCTAATGTAAACGTCGCTGCACTGAACCTTAACATCGTCTGAACGCTAATGTAAACGTCGCTGCACTGAACCTTAACATCGTCTGAACGCTAATGTAAACGTCGCTGCACTGAACCTTAACATCGTCTGAACGCTAATGTAAACGTCGCTGCACTGAACCTTAACATCGTCTGAACGCTAATGTAAACGTCGCTGCACTGAACCTTAACATCGTCTGAACGCTAATGCAAACGTCGCTGCACTGAACCTTAACATCGTCTGAACGCTAATTTAAATGTCGCTGCACTGAACCTTAACATCGTCTGAACGCTAATGTAAACGTCACTGCACTGAACCTTAACATCGTCTGAACGCTAATGTAAACATCGCTGCACTGAACCTTAACATCGTCTGAACGCTAATGCAAACATTGCTGCACTGAACCTTCTCATCGTCTGAACGCTAATGTAAACGTCGCTGCACTGAACCTTAACATCGTCTGAACGCTAATGTAAACATCGCTGCACTGAACCTTAACATCGTCTGAACGCTAATGTAAACATCGCTGCACTGAACCTTAACATCGTCTGAACGCTAATGTAAACATCGCTGCACTGAACCTTAACATCGTCTGAACGCTAATGTAAACATCGCTGCACTGAACCTTAACATCGTCTGAACGCTAATGTAAACATCGCTGCACTGAACCTTAACATCGTCTGAACGCTAATGTAAACATCGCTGCACTGAACCTTAACATCGTCTGAACGCTAATGTAAACATCGCTGCACTGAACCTTAACATCGTCTGAACGCTAATGTAAACATCGCTGCACTGAACCTTAACATCGTCTGAACGCTAATGTAAACATCGCTGCACTGAACCTTAACATCGTCTGAACGCTAATGTAAACATCGCTGCACTGAACCTTAACATCGTCTGAACGCTAATGTAAACATCGCTGCACTGAACCTTAACATCGTCTGAACGCTAATGTAAACATCGCTGCACTGAACCTTAACATCGTCTGAACGCTAATGTAAACATCGCTGCACTGAACCTTAACATCGTCTGAACGCTAATGTAAACATCGCTGCACTGAACCTTAACATCGTCTGAACGCTAATGTAAACATCGCTGCACTGAACCTTAACATCGTCTGAACGCTAATGTAAACATCGCTGCACTGAACCTTAACATCGTCTGAACGCTAATGTAAACATCGCTGCACTGAACCTTAACATCGTCTGAACGCTAATGTAAACATCGCTGCACTGAACCTTAACATCGTCTGAACGCTAATGTAAACATCGCTGCACTGAACCTTAACATCGTCTGAACGCTAATGTAAACATCGCTGCACTGAACCTTAACATCGTCTGAACGCTAATGTAAACATCGCTGCACTGAACCTTAACATCGTCTGAACGCTAATGTAAACATCGCTGCACTGAACCTTAACATCGTCTGAACGCTAATGTAAACATCGCTGCACTGAACCTTAACATCGTCTGAACGCTAATGTAAACATCGCTGCACTGAACCTTAACATCGTCTGAACGCTAATGTAAACATCGCTGCACTGAACCTTAACATCGTCTGAACGCTAATGTAAACATCGCTGCACTGAACCTTAACATCGTCTGAACGCTAATGTAAACATCGCTGCACTGAACCTTAACATCGTCTGAACGCTAATGTAAACATCGCTGCACTGAACCTTAACATCGTCTGAACGCTAATGTAAACATCGCTGCACTGAACCTTAACATCGTCTGAACGCTAATGTAAACATCGCTGCACTGAACCTTAACATCGTCTGAACGCTAATGTAAACATCGCTGCACTGAACCTTAACATCGTCTGAACGCTAATGTAAACATCGCTGCACTGAACCTTAACATCGTCTGAACGCTAATGTAAACATCGCTGCACTGAACCTTAACATCGTCTGAACGCTAATGTAAACATCGCTGCACTGAACCTTAACATCGTCTGAACGCTAATGTAAACATCGCTGCACTGAACCTTAACATCGTCTGAACGCTAATGTAAACATCGCTGCACTGAACCTTAACATCGTCTGAACGCTAATGTAAACATCGCTGCACTGAACCTTAACATCGTCTGAACGCTAATGTAAACATCGCTGCACTGAACCTTAACATCGTCTGAACGCTAATGTAAACATCGCTGCACTGAACCTTAACATCGTCTGAACGCTAATGTAAACATCGCTGCACTGAACCTTAACATCGTCTGAACGCTAATGTAAACATCGCTGCACTGAACCTTAACATCGTCTGAACGCTAATGTAAACATCGCTGCACTGAACCTTAACATCGTCTGAACGCTAATGTAAACATCGCTGCACTGAACCTTAACATCGTCTGAACGCTAATGTAAACATCGCTGCACTGAACCTTAACATCGTCTGAACGCTAATGTAAACATCGCTGCACTGAACCTTAACATCGTCTGAACGCTAATGTAAACATCGCTGCACTGAACCTTAACATCGTCTGAACGCTAATGTAAACATCGCTGCACTGAACCTTAACATCGTCTGAACGCTAATGTAAACATCGCTGCACTGAACCTTAACATCGTCTGAACGCTAATGTAAACATCGCTGCACTGAACCTTAACATCGTCTGAACGCTAATGTAAACATCGCTGCACTGAACCTTAACATCGTCTGAACGCTAATGTAAACATCGCTGCACTGAACCTTAACATCGTCTGAACGCTAATGTAAACATCGCTGCACTGAACCTTAACATCGTCTGAACGCTAATGTAAACATCGCTGCACTGAACCTTAACATCGTCTGAACGCTAATGTAAACATCGCTGCACTGAACCTTAACATCGTCTGAACGCTAATGTAAACATCGCTGCACTGAACCTTAACATCGTCTGAACGCTAATGTAAACATCGCTGCACTGAACCTTAACATCGTCTGAACGCTAATGTAAACATCGCTGCACTGAACCTTAACATCGTCTGAACGCTAATGTAAACATCGCTGCACTGAACCTTAACATCGTCTGAACGCTAATGTAAACATCGCTGCACTGAACCTTAACATCGTCTGAACGCTAATGTAAACATCGCTGCACTGAACCTTAACATCGTCTGAACGCTAATGTAAACATCGCTGCACTGAACCTTAACATCGTCTGAACGCTAATGTAAACATCGCTGCACTGAACCTAAACATCGTCTGAACGCAAATGTAAACATCACAGCACTGAACCTAAACACATTCAGAACGCTAATGTAAATGTCGCTGCACTGAACCTAAACATCATCAGAATGCTAATGTAAACGTTGTTGCACTGAACCTAAACATATTCTGAAGGCTAACATAAATGTTGCTGCAATGAACCTAAACATATTCTGAAGGCTAACATAAATGTTGCTGCACTGAACGTAAACATCGTCTATAAACGCTAATGCAAACGTCACTGCACTGAAACAAAACTTCTGAATGCTAATGTAAACGTCACTGTACTGAACCTAAACATCATCTGAACACTAACATAAATGTTGCTGCACTGTCTGAACCTAAACATTGTCTGAACGTTAACATAAACAGTACTGCACTGAATCTAAACAGTCTGAATGCTAATATAAATGTCATTGCTCTTAACTTAAACACTGTTTGAACACTAACTTAAACACCACTGTACTGAACCTAAATGTCACTGTGCTGCACTTAAACATTATCTGAGCGCTATCCTAACATCACTGCAGTAAGCTCAAACTTAAATACCTAAACTTTTAATAACATTCAGCACATTTCACTCTCAAAGAACTTTGCTCAGTATCATTGGTAACCACTTGCATCTATCTAATTTGGAAAACGACACCGTAGTAATACCAAACAATTGCATTATGCTGTTGGAGTTTAGTGCCCTGTGAATAATGTAAAATGTAATTGAGGCAGTGGTATTCAAAGTGCCTAGTGTGTGTATGTGTAACTGAGAGAATGAGAATGAATTCCTCGAAACAAACAAGCACACCAGTGCCACTTTACCTATTTGTGTCTGAAATGTCCTCTCCTCCCCACTCATCCTACCCCTCCTGTCCTGCATGATCTGACTTTTACATGCACTGCATATGAAGCAGTATTGATTTAGCTCTCTTTCTCTCCTCTTCTCTTTCCTTCCTGCTCCTCTCTCTGTTTGACGCATGATTTGCTGTGATATTGCTATCTCTCTTTCCTCTCTTATTCCTTCCATCTTTTGTTCAGTGTGCATAAAGGCTATTGACAGCCAATGTCTGCCCACTCTTCAACACGGAGCCCTGAGCCACAGATCCTGCTGTTCTTTACATGGCTGCGAGCTGTGCTCCGTCAACTCGACCTTCGGCATGCACAGTGCTCTAGTGAAGGAGGCCTCCCATTTCTAGGCTGTGAATGTGTTTTCTAAAGTTGTCATTGCTTTACATGTTTTACACCTGTGAAACTGCTGGGAGTGTTTAAAGGTGTGTAATTTTTGTGCCAGCAAACGGATGTGCAAAAATAATGACACGGTTTTAGTGCAATGTTTTCTTGACTTGTCAGTGCTTTTTAGTGAGTTGTCTGTGCATTTTTAGCTTGAATGCTTGAATATAAGAAAGCATTTTGGGTATGCACAATATATCTGTGCCATATCAATAAATCTAATATTATAGTGTTTTTTTAACACATAGAAAAAACATAGATTATTGATACTTTTACGTATTTAATTGTACATTCTCATTTACACTATTTTTACCTTTAGATTACCTATCATCTAACACTCACATAAAATTAACCTTAAAAAAGTATTTAATAACGCTGTTATAATAATTTAATAACACTGTTAAAATTAGTATAGCAAATCTCAAAATTAATTTGAGATTAAATTTTTCGTATTGTACAATAATATAATCGAATTGTACAATAATATTTCATTTCATGCCATGAAAATAATTATTGGCTTTTTATTATTGGAATTTTAATGTCAGCACATCCCTAAAGTATTGAAAATAAACTGCACAAATCACCTCTAAAGAAAGCATGAAATCAAAATTGATCCTACTTACTTTCATAATACATGTCTAGGGTGTTCATGAGTGCATGCCACTGTATAACTGTTTTTGTATAATTTATAACTTAGTATAAGTGCAATAACGTTCTCTGCCTAATGTTTTCACAATCCAATCAAATCCCAGTGGATGAAATGAAGTCCTTGTGAACATTATTTTCCAATAGAAATTCTGTTTCTTTCAGATTCATGTCACATTACGGATATGCTGCAAATGTCATTACGTTGCCATATAATTTTATGCATGTACATAAATACATGCACATAAATGCATAGAAATGATAAATGGACATATTCTGATACATGATTTGTGGCACTGGCACTGGCACTGACGACCGCAGCCACATGCTTGTCTTCTATTAGCTATAATCAGCATGTTATTCCTCTTTTCTCTGCATACACACACGCGGCACACCACAGTCTCATAATCACTTTAATTGGAGACAGCAGAAAGGAGGTAATTTGGCAGAGAGCGGAAGAGGAGAGAAAAAAGATAAAAAGAGCAGGACTGAAGAGCTGTGTTTACTGAGCGACTGATGACTTGCTTTTGGCTGCTGTTTTTTGTTGATGTGTTTTCAGTATTGCCTTTGGGGTTGAATAGAGGTTAATTCTGTCATTTAAAAGCAAGGCTCAACCTTTAGCACACACATGTGCCGTAAACTGCCATTTTACTGCAGGTTTGTTGACATGCAAAGGTTTTTTTTTGCATGTACTGTCCTTAAAATTTGGATTTTCTTACAATTATTGGATTTAAATATGAATACAAATACAGCATTTAAAATATGATGCAGTTAGCATCACTTTGGTCATTCCTTTCCTCCCCCTCTAGAAAAAAAATGAAGGGGTTTAGCCTTAGTGCTTCTGTGCCCTCTGGTGCATGTTTCTATTCAGAATAGCAATGTTGTACAGTGCAGATCTAAGTAAGTATGTGTGTGTATGTGAGTACCATTATAGCATTTCCCCTTCCTATTACATGTGGTCACATATGTATGCACACACACATGGGGGGATGGTACATTAAATGCGTATTTGAACAGTAGTGGGCTGAAGCATCACATCACACTTTTTGGGCTGATAGTCATGCTGCAGGAAGACTGCCTGCTGTTTGGGCTGGATGGGGAGGGCTTTTACGGACTCGCCTCCATGCAGTAAGTTTTGACCAGAGTGTTTCTGGAACGGGTCCAAGAGCTTTGAGAAGTGGCTGGAAGTTTAGCTTCTTGGTTTGTGCTGGAATGTGAAATACTGTTTTAATTCATAGAGGAACTTTAAAGCAGACAGCAGCTTTCTTCTCTCTGTCTGCTGTGCAGATTAGATTGTGTTGTGTTTGGATTGCGAGACAAAGAATTGAAAAGCTTTTGTCTTTTTCTTAATTGTTTGCACACATCATTAGCAGGCCTGAGATAAATGTTGTGCTCTATGGCATTTTCCCTGTGTGTTAGTATGTTTGTGTGTGTGTGTGTGTGTGTGTGGCATAGCTTGCATATCTGATGCAATATAAAACCTTTTTAAGGGAGTGTTGTGATAAAAATAGAAATCTCTCTGAGTTGGAATTTTAGAAGGAGATTATGACTGTAATTGTGGGATACATTCACCAGTGAAAATATATAACGTTAATAATTTATTAAAACTATAAAATTAAATTCCATTTTATTCAGTTTTATTTTATATATAAAATAATGTTATTTATATATTATAACGGAAACACATGAATTTCAGAATGTGTCTATTTAGCTTGTTCCTTATTAGCCTTTATGACTACAGCACTCAAGCTCCTTGAACTCCAATCGTTTATGCTATTTTTGATTATTATGTTCTCCAGCATGGTTTGAGATGATCCAAATAGCATCTTGAGCTTCAGTGGAAGGAAAGAACATCTCACCATCTGTAAAAATAGCCACATGATCATTGTAACTAATTTACTTCTTTTATCAGTGCAGGAATAGTCCAGAATCCGGAATATATCTTACTCATTAAAAAAAAAAAAGTTTTTTTTTTTTTACTAGGTTTTACAATAAAAAATATTTTCAGATTTTCATTGGTGTCAATCTCTCCACTGTGTATGTGCTATTGATTTAAAAAACCCAGAAACCAATTTGATGAAACTATAATAGTATAAAACAGTAACTTATAAAAGTATAAAACTATAGAGTCAACTCAACCTTTAAATTGTTATTTATTGAATCTAATGTGCTTTATTTTAAGAATGGCTAGTTAAGAGGAAATTAAATGTGTGCAGCAGTGAGGAATGATGAGGAGAGATGGAGTAGGTTTCTCACCACAGGCGCTCCAGCTGATGTCTTTTGATGCCGGCACTTTCCTCTTTCATATTATGCTCTGTGGCCTTTGACAGCACAGGCCAATTAGTGCAGCACATCAGAAGAGCATGCCAGAGCCAAACTACTATGGGAAACCACGAAGCAATCCACTGTTCGTATTGAGCCGCAGTCTTTGCATATGTAAAAGTGGTTACTGTAGGCCTGTTTACAATAAGATTTATATTAAATAGCCAGAGGTCATGTACTGTAAGCTTTAAAATTAATGCACCCTGTAAACTCATGTTTTTCTGAACTGTATGGTGAACTTTTCTCATTGTACCAGGTGTTGCAGAGCAGGCAATTTACTTGACAGCCACTGTGGCATATTGTAAATGCATTCATTACGCATTAAAAATAACCAAGCGTTGTTGGAGGCCCTGTCGGATCCCATGATTTGAAGTGGTTTAAGCTAACTTTTTCATCTGAATGGTGTTCGCTTCCTCTCATGTGCTCTGCTCTGCAGTCTATCCAGATTGTGAGGAATGAGTCACACGCAGCAATCAGTGGCAGGAAACAGACTGGTCATGACTTTCAGAGAGCATTAGTGAGCGCAGGAAGGCTTAGCTAATGTTCCTCCACCTAAATTCTCTTCCCTGGGACTTTTGTGTTTTGTATGATTGGAGGGAAGCTAATACGGATTGCCGTGAGCTAATCAGGTGTGGATTTGATGTCATTTTAAAAGATTTTCAAATTTCTTGAAACTGAGTCATTCAGTGTAATGTGGCACGTTGTGTTAAAATTGTACAATGCAGTTTTCTGAGAAAAACACACACACAAAAACATAAATTCAAAAAATGATATATATGTATATATATATAAATATAAATTATAAATAAAATATATATGAGATTTTTAGAAATAAAATAAATAAATAAATTTTGTTCATCACTGATTGAAAAAGTGAAAATTAAAGTGGCAGCAAATACATGTATAATGTTACAAAATATTTTTTGAAATAAGAAAAGAAGTAAATTAGTTCATTAAGGATGCCTTAAATTCAAAAGTGGCAGTAAATACATTTATAATGTTACAAAGTATTTCTGTTTTAAAATAAATGCAGTTCTTTTGAACTTTCTATTCACCAAAAAATCCTGAAAAAAATCACTTTCCATAAAAATATTAAGCAAATCAACATATTAGAATGATTTCTGAAGGATCATGTGACATTGACGACTGGAGTAATGATGCGGAAAATTCACAGGAATAAATGATATTTTAAAATATATTCAAAGTGAAAACAGTTATTTTAAATTACTTTAATAATATTCCATAATATCACTGTTTTTACAGTGAGAAAAAAAAAGACTTCTAACTAAATTTTTTTTTACCAACCCCAAACATTTGAATGGTATATAATATTATGTCTTATTATTATATAACATAATAAAAATGATTTAATAGTGATGTGGCAGTCTCACAACCTCACAACTTTTTTTAACAGTGTACACTAATATCTGCATCATTATTTAAATACATTTTTATTTATGCATTAATTTTATCATGTATAAAATGTATTATTTTATGGTTGTGGTTTAATCACCATCTGAATCCAAACAGCACATAAAACAAAAGTTGCTGTGGTTTGTTGCTTTAGTCTGTCAGTCTGACGGTCTCTTGTATTGTGGGTGGTACTTGGACAGAATAATTTGGACAAGATCTTCTGCCATTTAGTGAAAAATTTGGCGAGGCGAGAATTTTGCAGCTCATAAGACTTTATTTGCGCACTCGTTCTGATATATCCTTCTCTAACTCACTCCTTACATGATTATTGTTTATATATTGTGTTAAGATATTGGTTGTTGATTGTTTATCCTACAGATATCACACAACAAACCTGATCTATAACATCAGACTAAAGCTATAAATTGTTTATGTCAGATCAAAGGTTTCAAGGTCGAAAAAAGATTCATCAACTTTCTACGAACTCTTTTCAACATATTGAGTCATGAAGTATGTCACAGTGCTAAACTGTTCAGCATCTATCTATAGCTGTGTGTGCGCTGTTCTGTGTGAACGACAGCTGGGGAAAATTAACAAGCACTCTAAAATCAAAAGACCCCATCCATCTTTTCTCCTCAGTCGCATTTTTTCTCTTCCTCTTTTCCGCTCCTCTGCCATTCTCAGGCTGAGTGACAGATTGAAAAGATGCAGAGATTACTTATTCTTTGTCCCCAAAGTGAACAAAAAACAAAGCAAAGGAGGAGAAGGAAAATGAAAGCAGTGATATTTGGTCTAGGGGAGGAGGGAGGAGGGAGAAGGCAGAAGTATGTGTGATAGAGATAAGCACAGTAGAGACAGAGAGGGTGATAGGGTCTTTCTCAATATAAAGATACCACCTACTAAAAAGAGAGGGAGAGAGGGAGAAAGAGTGAGTGGAAGAAGAAAGAAAGAATTGATCAGATACACATGTTCCATTTTATTTGAACAAATCCCAACCTTAAATCACTTCCACTGCTGTGATCAAACACTGATTTATTTTTCTTTACAGTGGACACGAAAACATCTTTTGATATTGAGTTGACCCTGTAATGTCTTTGAGTCATATAGACACAGACTGAGTGCAATACATTTTTAATCACTTGTACGGTGCATATCTGACTTAAATGTTCAATGTTTATTTTTGCCCTCTCAGGTCTCCAAAAGAGTCATAATGTAGTTTAACATGCCCACTGTCCAACTTCTCTCTCAATTAGGTAGATTGTGTTTGCTACTATACCTAAATACCTAAAAAGGGATAGTTCACAAAAAAATGTAAAGTTCTGTCGCCATTTACTGACCCTCATGTCATTCCAAACCTGTATGAATTTGAATTTGGAGCACAAAAGAAGAGCACAAAATATTGTATAATAAGAATGTTGGTGACAGGACAACATTGGACCCCATTGACTTTCATTATATGGACATTTTTTCTTTCTGAAAATTCAGGCTGGGAACATCATAAGGGTGAGTAAATGATGACATAATTTTCTTTTTTGGGTGAACTATCCATTTAAATCTATACGTAAATGGTCTCTGTTGTGATTGGCTAACCTGCATTAGTTCCTGCATTACATTGTGAAAGGGAAAAAAATCCATGCTGATTACGTACTGCCCAACTTTTGAGTCAAATTGAGATTCACTTGATGGTTTCAAGATGGTTGAGTGACACATTTTTGCAGTTACATTTTCATAAATGGTAGGGATGAGGCTTTGGATTGTTTGGTGTACTAGTACTTCAGGATGTTTTAATTCAAAAGAGCAAGGGAAATCCTGATTTACATGATATGCCTCCCTTTGAAAAGTGGTTGAAATCACTTGAGGAAGGAGAACAAAAGATGCTGTGAGTTGAAGGGCGAGTGAAGGACGGCTCTTGAGAAAGATTGCACTCTTCCTGTCCCACTGAGAGTGCAATCATTCGATCTTTACATCATACATACTGTGACTGTCCCATCTGAACCTCCATTACGTTTTTATTCATTCCCCTCTCTAACAGATTCACATTTTCGCTTGATCTTTGTGCATGGCCCATGACAGTATGCTTGGCACTGTGATATTTGCATTGTGTATTCAAAATGCCTCAAACATTTGTCCACCTCTACATGGAGCTGCTCTTTAAGATCTTTGTTTGTGCAGATCTTAAGTGTTGTTGAAAGAGCTGCTATTTGCATTGAGAGGTGCACTGGTGCTGTCCATGGTGCTGATAAACTGGGCCAACCTGGAGCTGTCCTTGGTGCTGAAAATAATGCTGACTCCTCTGTTACCATAAATGCTTGCGTTTACTGCATATTATACATTGTTGCTGTCTAAAATGGTACAGATCGTGTTGGTTGCAGCAATGCTGTTCTGAGAGCATGTGATTAATGTAAATCTTACAGCATCTTGGTGTTGATGAGCTGCATTGCTTCTTATTTAACATTGTGTGCAGTCATCCGCAGCATATCTCGCTGCTGCCTCATTCCCTTCATCTCTTAGACATTTACATTTTTACATCAACATTGATGCTTAAGTGTGTTGGAAGAGGACAGTCTTGGTTTCTGCTGACTGAGCCTTCCTGATAAATGACTGTTGAGGCAAATGTTCATTTTAAAGTGTTCCTTTAGTGCCAAAAGCATTCAGAATAAGTCTCTTTAATCATGTGTGTGTAAATGTATTGTTGATGCATAAATGCCCAGTATTTTCTTTATAAATAACATAAATTAATCAAATAATAATAAAAAAAATTATTGTGTACTTAATGGTATATGATATTTCAAACACCAAAAATTTGAACCAACACATTTTTTTAATAACAATTAATAAATAGATAATAAATAATATTTAATCAAATATATAATTATATACATATATTTATGTATGTAGGTATGTATATGTCAATAATAATAATTTAATAATAAAACAATATAATTTAATAATCATATATATATACAGTGGGTACGGAAAGTATTCAGACCCCCTTAAATTTTTCACTCTTTGTTATATTGCAGCCATTTGCTAAAATCGTTTAAGTAAATTTTTTTTCCTCATGTAGGTTTGGACAGCTTTTTTCCCTTAATAAATGAAATCATCATTTAAAAACTGCATTTTGTATTTACTTGCATTATCTTTGTGTAATATTTAAATTTGTTTGATGATCTGAAACATTAAAGTGTGATAAACATGCAAAAAAATAAGAAATCAGGAAGGGGGCCAACACTTTTTCACACCACTGTATATGTATGTGTGTTTGTGTGTATATATTATATATGTGTATATATGTATATATATATATGTGTGTGTGTGTGTATATTATTCATAATTAAATTAATTTAAAAATAGTATTTAAATAAATTACTTAAAATAATAAAGTTTTGTTTTTGGGGTAAGAGTAGGGTTAGTCTGTAGTTATTATAAGTAGCTATAAAAATAAAAATAAATATAAGACCAGTAGAAGTCTATAGTATGTCTTGATTTAGCTAGATGTGTGTCTCTGTGTATGTGTATGTGTGTGCGTGTGCGTGTGTGTGTCATGCGTGTTTACCACAGTGCGGCGCTGTGTATTTTAGCAGAACTCCTCCTGCTCCTCCTCCTTTCTACATACTCTTTCTCACTCTGTCCCTCTCTCCTCTTTCTCTCTCCTCCCTCTTTCCTCTATCTGATGAGGATCTCTCATCTCTTCCGCTCCATGATCAACCGGTCTAATTAAATCACCGTGGACATGCTACCTTCCCCTCTTCCTCCTCTCTTTCTCCGCTCTTCATACTCTCTCTCTTTCACTGCATCCAGCTTCTTCTTCCTTTCTCCCTCTCTTGTTCTGAATCTGGGTCATCCACTAGCATGACGGACAGTCTCCCATTATCACCCTCTCCACTTCTCCCCTAAAGCAAGAGAAGGAAATAAGAGAGGGAAAGCAGGTGAGAGAGGGCTAAGGGATGAGAGAAAGTCACAGAGAGTGCCTTGTTTGTCTGAGCGCACGCTCTGATTGGCTGCTCGTCCCGCTGGTTTCACATTCTGCCCTCTTCACATGTTCACGCATCGGCAGCATCCTCACATGAGTGTAACACTCTAATGCATGCTCACACACACACACACACACACACACACACACTCACACAGACTCATGAGTGCTGCCGGACACCGCTGGAATAATGGCTTCTTTACACTGGATTCCTTCAGCCTGTCCTCTTCTAAAGCTAACGGACTAACCATCGTCCTTGTCGGTTCAGATGAGTAAGTGACAGTGCAGTCTTCTTCAAAGATGCCTGTTTCTTACGTGCTCTTCTGTATGTGTGTGTGCTTAGAGATGCATTCTGTTACGTCAAGCTGACAAGCATGTGGTAAAGCTCTTAGATATGCTTTTGCATATAAACTTGTAGTTGTGCTTTTTTAACATCATCTTATCTTTCCGTCAGTTGTTCATCTGACAGTGTCACTCATCCTCAATCCTTTAGTTGTTTTCTGACTCTCGATTTGGCTAGCAATCATTTCTCAACTCATCTTGTTGTTATCTTTTTATAATTTTTTTTATTTCCTCTCATTTTTTATTTGTCTCTATTATTATTAGTAGTAATATTAATAATAATAATAATAATAATAATAGTAATAATGATGATGATTACAGAGAAATAAAAATAAAGAAATGATAATAATTAGTTATTTTTTTATTTCCCTGTAATTAAATTGTAATTCCCATTCCCTGTAATTCCCATTAGTATGTTAATGATTTATGACACACATTTATATAAATAAATAATAGTTTTTTTTTTATTATAATTTTTTTATTTCACTGTATTAATATATTAATGATATGTACACTATACACACACACACTCACACACACACACACACACACACTTTTGTAATTATTATTATTACTTTGGTTAAACTTTATTTTAAGATGTTATTGTTACAATATACAAATCAGTAATATTATTTAACAAATAATAGTAACATTATAGAGTTAGGGTTTTATTTAGGATTAGTTGTTTGAAATTATGCACCAAAAGTTTTTAAAAAAACTTCACATTTTTTCACATTCACAAAAAAGTCACATTTTTTTTATAATAAATAGATAATAAATAATATGTATTTATGTATATATGTAGATGTATATATGGTAGTAATAAAAAAATAAAATAAAATAATTATAATTTAATAATTAAATAATAATAATTTAAACTATATAGATATATGACTGTTTTAATGACAGTGTATTATATCTGATTAATAATTAATATTATCATTATTAAATAATAATATATTAAATAGAATAATAATATTATAACAATAATAAGAATTAATATTTTTATATATATTGTGCTTGGGCAGGCTATGATTTATGTGTTTCACTGTATAATAGTTTACTGTTATTACTGTAATGTAAAGCATTACTAATTTATTTATTACTAAATTACTGTTATTACTGCAGTAAATAAAATGCATGACAAGGACATAAAGTAGTACTA
>NW_015505481.1:1990209-1996609 GCF_001515645.1 Sinocyclocheilus grahami | reverse complement strand
ACACACACACACACACACACACACACAAACAAGACTTTCTTCAAGTACAACCTTTGAAAACCATTGCTCTCGTTGCACTGAATAACTAAAAATAAACACTTACCATAATAATTAGTTTCTCAAAGCATAAGAACCAAACTGTCTCTCTCTCTTTTGTCTTTTTGTCTTATTAGACAGTAACAAACAGCAATATTACTTCAGCAGCTGGACTATGAATTCTTTTTATGTGTATTTTTCTATGTTTTTAAGCTGTGAGTGTTTCTTTTTCTTTATATGTTTTAATTATGTTATCATAGCTATATTTTGTATGTTGTGTATGTGTTTTTAATGTTTTTGAAAGAAAGGCAGATATGCTCAACAAGGCTACATTTATTTGATCAAAAATACAGTAAAAACTGTGATATTGTGAAATATTATTACAATTTAACTTAACTTTTCCGTTTGAATATATTTTAAAATGTAATTTATTCCTGTGATAGAAAAGCTTTTTTTTTTATTATTACTCCATTACTGTATTTTAAAATAAATGCTGGTGAGCATAAGAAACTTATATTAAAAGATAATTTAAAATATATATATAATTACTCTAAACTGAAGTTACATTTTTGTCCCAGTGGTTTTATGTATTATTATATTATTAGAGCATTAATTCACACTCACATTTAAACTTGATCTCACTAAAAGTGAGCAGATGTTGAACTATGTAAGCTGTCTGAAAAGTTCCTGAATCCTGACTAATTACCTGATGGGCAATTAAAACATGGTTCCTCAGTGCAGAGGTCCTGACATCAGCCAATTAAAACACAGCACTGGGGAGCTGGGGGTCTAAACCTCAGGACAGGAGCTGTCTGTGCACTCATGCTTAAAAGAGCTGTTCTTGGCCCAACAATGTAATTTCGCCACCTATGATTCCCTTAATACATGCCATACTTGGTTTTATCTCAGTCCAAGTGTAGATTAAACAAAAAAAATCATTATCCAATTTCCTGAAACCTCTTTAGCTGCAAAGAGGGTTCGCTAACAACCTGATTTTTATTCAATGTTTTCACAAATTTCAATGTTTAAAAATTCACATTTGTGAGCTGTCAAGTGTGGGCAAAAAAGGAGAATATCTATTGTTTTCAAGGTCATGATGCTGAAGAGTTACAGGACGTATAAGTCGCTCATTGCTGTATGCATGCTTTGGCCATTTAGCTAAAGCAGTTCTCAGACTTTATCACATTTTTGTTTTTATTTCTTTTTGGGTTTAGTGTGTGCTTGTATAAGTATGTTTGCTTACCTCCATGCTGAGCAATGTTTCCAGCAGAATAAAGTGAGTTCAGTTGGGTGATGGAAAGAGAAATGATTGCTTTAAGCAGAGGAGGAAAAAATCTGCCACGGTTGGTGACATCCAAGTACTGCCTCAGCCTCCTACGCTCTAGACGTTCATCAATGAAGATGCCCTGCATGCAGACCTAACAGAAGGTTTGCGTCTTTAAAAGAAGATCAAAAAAAAAATATTGTTTTGGTGATGGAAGAGTTAGTAAGCAGACAGGTAAATCAGGGTAGCAGTCTGTCTGAAGCTTGGTAATTATGGACGTCAGTTCCTCCGTGGAGCTGTGAAATTGAGAGAAAAGATCGTTCTTTGATCAGCTTTTGTTATGTTGTGCTGGAAGATCAGAGTGTATGGGCCTGTACTTGTCTTGTGTTAATAGCGGCTCGGTGCTGTAGGTATCAAGGGAATTGTCTGATTCTTGGAAATATTTCCCTAAAGGGAATAAAACTCTTAAATGTGTGTTCTGAGTTTCACAAAGACTGACAGCCCACTGTGAAGGTTTACATAGGATCATGACCAAAATGCCTAGACATCCCCTTTAGAGGATTAGTTCACCCAAAAATGAAAATTCTGTCATTATTTACTCACCTTTATGCTGATTTTAAATCTGTATGACTTTTTGGTCACAATTTATTTTAAGGTCCAATTTTCACTATTAACAAACCATTAACTACGACTTTTGCCTCAATAAACTCATAATTTGCTGCTTATTAATAGTTAGTAAGGTAGTTGTTAAGTTTAGGTATTGGGTAGGATTAGGGATGTAGAATATGGTCATGCAGAATATGTGCTTTATAAGCACTAATAAACAGCCAATATGTTAATAATAGGCATGCTAATAATAAGCAAAGTTAATTAATAGTGAGAAAGTTAGTTAATAGTGAGAACTGGTTCCTATACTAAAATGTTACCGAGTTTCTTTCTTCTGTTGAACATAAAAGATATTTTGAGACTATTTGAGAATTGAGAATTTTTCTTTCTTTATCTTTTTTCTTTTTTTTTGTCCGTACAGTGCACCGTACAGGGCACCAAAATGTTTGATCACCAGCATTCCTCAAAATATCTTCTTTTGTTGTGCAGAAGAAAGAAGTTGCTGTCATTGAGTGCCTTACATGCATGTTCTAAAACTGATTAATAAGATGACAATGCGTGTGGTCATGTAACTGTGTTAAACTGTTTTCCTTTATCGGTGAAATGTCATAAACAGCTCAAGCATAAACCGATCAACACAGGCATGTAAACACCTTAACCTGCATTCTGTCAGGTTATTGAAGTGAGCATGTGTGATATGTGATACTCGCCACAGCGAGTGTTTCGCAGTATCGCAAACACCGAATTACATTCTCTTCTGCAGCAATTGGACAAGTAGTAGTCGCAAGAACTTAATATACGAGAGGAGAATGAGTCTGAATGCTCTTGGGTTTTTAATGCTTTATTTAACATACACTCAGAAAAAAGGTACAAAAGCTGTCACTGGAGCAGTACCTTTTCTAAAGGTACACTTTTGTACCTTTTATGTACTAATATGTGCACTTTAGGTGCCAGTATGGACCCTTTAGGTACAAAAGTGTACCTTTTGTAGAGGTACCGCCCTAGTGACAGCTTTTGTACCTTTTCATTTTTTTAGAACACACATATCAAAGGCAATCCTTTAAGTAGAATACAGAAATGCTTATGTTCCACCAACGAGAAACAACCAGTTTATTAATAAAGTCATAATCGTGAAAATCGTGAATTACTTGCATTGCAGGATTATTTATTTGCATGTAAACTGGTAAAAATTATTTTTGCTAGTTAGCAGTATATCGTATATGCACTGGAGTGTCATTGTTTTTTGTACCTTATTTACCTCTGTTCTATATAGTTAAAATGTATTTTGGTACTTTCACTTGTTGAACTTTTTATAGTTTTAAATGTAGTTTTAGTTAACAAGGTTACACTTTATTTTAAGGTGTCACTTGTATAATACATTTAAGTACTGAGTAATATTATTTAACTACATGTAATTACTATATGGTTAGGATTAGGGTTTGGCTTAGGGTTACTTGCATGTAATTATGCATAATTACTGCATGGAACATGTATAACAAGGACACCTGTTATATATATAAGTGTTACCTTTAACAATAATAACCCTTGTACTTGTACTACTTTAATGTACTAATATGCACTTTTTAGGGGTAGATAAGATACAAAGTTGTCCCTCTATGTACTGCCCAACTGTAAAAGCTAAAGCTGCTGTTTCACTAGAAGTAGAATTTTTGCAATGTTTTTCTCAAAGTGTCAGTCTAATAATGCAATATGCCAGTATGCCTTGGCTGTTGTGTGTTTGTGTGTGGGTCAGGCTTTACCTACTCTGTGGGCGCAGTAGACGTCAATGGAAAGTGGAATGTGTGTATGTATTTTCTCAGTAGGACTGTCAGGTAGCCAGGTTAGATATTACTGATGCCTCAGTGACACATCCCACCTTATCCATCACCCACTGACTGAACAACACCACCGTCTGCTCATTTTCTCTCATGCACAGACACGGACGCACCCACATGAAATCTTTCTTTCCTCATACACGCTCATAAACACATACGCTGGAGTTTTAGGAGGGCAAAAGCTTCTTACTTTCTCTTTTCTGTGCTTCGTGCAGTGAGCTGTGGATAATGAGAGAGATGTGAGCGAAACCGAGAGAGAGAGATTTCTGTATCCAACCCAACCCACTGGAGCCAACACTTGCTCCCCCCCTCTCTCTCTCTCTCTCTCTCTCTCTCTCTCTCTCTCTCTCTATTTTTCTCTGTCAATGCTTAGACATTTTCAGTCATATGGTTGACTGTTTTGGAAATGGATTGGAATGATGGTGGTATAAAGCTGGACAGAAGAGATAGGAAAAGTGATGAGCAATGAGGAACAAGAAGAGCCAGGTTGGATGCAAATTGTTCTCTTATATTCATCTTTAACTTGATATTCCCAGCTCTTTTCCTTCTATTGGTAATTATTAGTGGAATGAGGAGTGTCGTTGCCAGGGGGAGTAATATGGTTGTTTGGATGTTTGGATGTCTCTATTTGTTAAGATTACTTGCAGTTATTGGGGTCAAAAAGACTACTAATGAAACATTTTCTGTTTTGTATTCATTAATAATTTAATACTGCATGTGTCACAGCATATTGACTAAAGTGAAAAGTTCAATTAAAAATGTCTTTAGTATTTAAAAAAAAAAATTTGTTTGCTTTAATGGCAGCAGCACTTGAATGAACTCCACAAGTGTGTTGAGCCTGATGATCATGTTCTCCAGCTAGATTTGAGATGATCCACTGAGCATCTTGAGCTTCAATAGAGGAAGACCACCTGTACAAACAGACACAAGATCAGTGTCACTAATTTACTTTGTGACCTAGAAATACTGAATAATCTGAAACATTTCCTATTCATTTTACTTCATAAATAAAATGTTTTTTTTATTTATTTCCAAGTTAAAATTACATTTTGAACTCCAGATTTAATGGATTTCGTGAAGTGATTTCTCTTTGATCTCAGAAGGAAAAGTGTGTGCATGCTGCATTGGCTCTTAAAGGTGTCAAATTAAAGGTGTAAAAACAAAGTTTCAATTGGATTTTGAATTCTAGACTTTGAATGTGGTCTCAGACTTCTCTGAGAGCTAACACATTAGACTTGTCGTCCACTATAGAGGGGTTGAAGAAGAGACGGAAAGTGCCTGTGAGGGTTTTTTTGTATCTGTGGAAAGAAATGAGACAATTTTCCCCTCCCACCAATCAGAGTGTTTAGAAAAAAGACAGAAGCAAAGTAGCATTGATGCTGGAGGGAGGATATGAAAAGGAAATAGAAAATAAAAAAGACCAGATGGAAGTAACATAATAAAACAGAGTAGATTAAATGCAATCTAGAGGGAAGGAAAGACAAAATATAAGAGGAAATGGAGGAAAAGAGGAATGAAAAATCAGAGCGGGGAAGGAAATAAGGTCTATATGTAAGACAACACTGACGGCTGTAGAGGTCATATGTAGATATAAAGAATCAAGGATGTTTTATATAAGCAGATAATGACCTGATGAATTATGTAGAAAGGAAGGGTGTGGTACTTGGTTATGCTAAAAGAAAAAGAGGAGAACTGAAGGAATGGGGCTTTATTAAAAGATCATTAGAGCCTAGAACAGTACAGGTAATTAGTAGTGGGGTTTGTGCTAGATTTGAGGAGGAGTAAACAGAAGGAGAAGAGGAGGCATTTGGCTGTGTGTTGGATTTGGGGGAGCAAGAGAGACAGAGATGGAGAGAGCGAAAGAGAGAAAGGTTGCGTTTGGCACTTTAAGGGCCATGTGATGATAAATGCTCCAGTGGCACAAACCAGAATGCACCTTGTTCAACATGAGCCATGAGATATTTTTAGCCAATCACAGTGTGAGGAAGGTTGAGGCTAACAAGACATCAAGTACTTTCCCAAATCCCTCATGCCTCTCTCTGTCACACCCCATTCCTCCAGCTCGGGCCGCCCATAAGTCATTCTCCTCTCTTCTGCTTCCCGTTTCCTTACTTTTCTTCTCTGACCACCGCTTGTCCCAGTTTTGCATGCTCTTTCCATTATTCTTGCCTTCTTTGTTCTCTCTCCCTTTACCACACACTTTTCTCTCGTGGATTCAGAGCTGACATTTTGACTTGCGCTGGAAACATTTTGTTGTCATTGCTGTTGTTTGAAGAATTTCAAACACAGATCATGATCTGTTTTGAAATAAGGTTATGATTTTGGTTGGGAAATTAGTATACAAGTGTATCCACTGCTCTACTCAGAACAGCAGCAGCTAAATTCCCTTCAAACACACACACACACATGCACAAACAGGCCATTTGACATTTCCCAGGTTTCTAAGGGGCAGTTCTGTCCCCTCTACTGTGAACATGCTAGAAGGGATGTCACGGAAAGTAGGGATGCGCCGATCCGATATTCATATCGGGTATCGGCTCCGATAGTGCCCTTTTTCTCGGATCGGGTATCGATCAGAGAGAGCCGATCCAAATCCGAGATTTTTTTTTTCTCTCTCTCCGATTGTTCGAATTATTCTGTGTTACTTCT
This sequence comes from Sinocyclocheilus grahami, assembly GCF_001515645.1. Taxonomy (NCBI): domain Eukaryota; kingdom Metazoa; phylum Chordata; class Actinopteri; order Cypriniformes; family Cyprinidae; genus Sinocyclocheilus; species Sinocyclocheilus grahami. The sequence continues at coordinate 1,990,219 of NW_015505481.1, read as the reverse complement.
GAAGCCATAC
>NW_015505481.1:1978158-1986778 GCF_001515645.1 Sinocyclocheilus grahami | reverse complement strand
ATTCATGAATGTTTTTAATGAATGGATTTTATAATAATACAAATAGCAATGTGTACCATTTTACCATATTTAGTGCAACACTTTTATTTGTTCCACACAAAATATATTTTTTTCACTAAATGTTTGGATTTCTAAAATTACTGTGCACTGATTTTTCTAGAATAACTTTTGCTGCCGAATTATCCACTAACCTAGTTTATAATTTTTTGTCATAGATTATAAATATACATAGGCCTATATTTTTTCACATTTTTTTATTTTATTTTTCTTTATAATGAAGTAGTCTGTATCTAGATATATATAAATACTAAATTTATTTAAATGAGGGAAAAAAACTTCACTGGTATCGGATCGGTATCTGTATCGGCCAATACTGAACCCTAGGTATCGGAATCGGTATCGGAAGCGAAAAAGGCGGATCGGAGCATCCCTAACGGAAAGAATGATGAAGATCATGAACGTTCTTCTTGACAGACACTCTGACCTTGTATAACACAATGTGCTTACAGCATATCTGATCAAGTGTTTGGACTTGGTGTTTGTGGAGTTGCAAACGTATAAAACTTTATATTCACTTTTATTTGTTTCTTTTAAAAATGTAAAAGTAATCACATTTGCATGTTATTATTATTTTGAACAATAATACACATTTTTTTATTATTTTAATAACTATTAATTATTATTATCATTATTATTATTATATATTACAAATATATTACATTACATCCTCTAATAAAAATAATTTTTCTCTTTGAGAACCATTCAGTTATTTTTATTTTATTTCATTTTATTGCCCATGTGATTGTTTATTTTAGGGCTCTTAAAGGTGTAAAATTAAATATGTAAAAAAAAAAGATTATTAGATTTTGAATTCTAGATTTTACATAGACTTTAACAGATACACCCACTTTAACAAAAACGTTTAGTATGAAAAAATAAATAAAATACGAATAAAATATCGAAGTTTATAAAAAAAAACATACAATGCCTAAAAATACAAAATTACTAATATTACATAAGGTTAGTAGGGAAATCATGTCAATTTTATAAATTCATAAACAACAGCAGAAATGAATGACTAGTTTAAAAGAGTTTAAAATATATATATATATTATTATCAAGTGACAGGAGAATGTGTGCCAAATATCTGATTGATTGTACATTTGACATAAACAACATACTGTTTGGCAGGGAACCCCAAACTATTTATATTTTTTGGCAGCCAAATTCCTATGACATAATAAATTTACTTGAAGTACACTGTGAGATTTTAAGGTGATATTTCAATCATTTGCACATTCACTGATCCCCGATGTCAGTTAATAGTAAATTAATTACATGACATAAAATATTTAATCTTTGTAATAAGTCTTGTAATTTGTTTGTTTTTATTTTTTTAAATAATCCTTTACCATTTAGGGCTGAAGGATTTGTTTTTAAAAATTTTATTGTCATTATTGTAATTTTCATTGATTATTTTATTTTGTTTATGATTTGCATTTACCAAAATTAGTTTTTCGTTACCTGCCCAGGATCCACTTTTGAGTGTGACCAGTTGAGAACTACTGAAGTAAGCAAAGGTAATAATTAATGTCTGTTGATGGCAGTATTTCACTGTTGCAATGCATGCTGGTTAACTCCTCATGCTGCTGTAGTTTTCATCACCTTTGGGTAGTCGAGTATTAGAGTAGATGGATATTTCCTGGCTGGGATTACAAATCCTTCCAGGTGCGAGAGCAGGTGTTGTTATTCAGCTGTATCTGTAAGGTTGCTACCTGTAGTTTGTATAACAGTTGGTGGAGCGTTAGGCATGTTTCCGTGTGGGTTATGGGTGTGGTGGGTGAGAGGCAAGACACGTCATCTCACCAAACCACTGCCAGATGGCTCCTCTTCCTCTTCTTCCTCGCCTGTAACCACGGAAACCTCCCCACCAGCCCATCTGTGAGGCTCCTTCCGTACACCACTCCCTATGGGCGACCACGAGGGACTGACAGAGACACAGAGAGCCGGATGGACTGAGAATAAGAATGAGATTTAGACTGGCCTTCTGGGGATTCAGGCTCTGTTAAAGCTTTCCACATAGAATGACAGACAATTCATTGATCCCAGAAGGGACCTTTTTTATGCGTGCTGGTTAACTTTGGGATTTTAATTTAATTTAATTTAATTTAATTTAATTTTATTTTATCCAATAAACAATTACAAATTGTTGTCATTGACTGAGCGTTCGTAAGCAAAGATGCCTTATAAATGCATTTTACTCACCGTAACAAAAAAAAGAAAAGAAAACTTTCTACAACAACTTTAAGTTACGAAGAAGGATGTCTCTTTTTCTCTGTCAGTGTAAGAATGCCCTCTGTTCGACTAGCACTTGGGAGTCTCTGAGCCAAAGTCAATACAACAGAATCAATGGAGGAAACATTCTCTATCCAGAAACAAATGAGCAAACACACGCAGTAAAACACAATGCCCTCATCCTGGATAAATAAAACAACATCAGCCAAATACAGCAATGCCTCATCATTTCCATTGCAAATGTACAGCATGTGACCTGCTGAAGCTGATAACATGGACAATTTATCTTTTTAATAGTTATCAAAGAGTTCCTTAGTACTCAGTACACTTCTCTAACTTCTCATTTAGTTAGTTTTGTTTTTAAATAAGTGATCTATTTATAGCAGGAACAACTGGAGTACCATGGTCATAGTCAAATCAAGTCACCTTTATTTCTATAGTGCTTTATACAATACAGATTGTCTATGCAGCTTCATAGAAATAAGCAGAAGCAATAATGGAAACTCAGCTATGGCGACGGTTCAGATTCTGCTGTAAAGCACCTCTAAAAGACAGTAGTATTATTATTTAGTCAGTTCAGTGTTGGTTTAGTTCATATAAATAACAGTGTCGATGTTCCATCATCCTTAATTTAAATTAAGTTTTGTTCTCATTTATGGTGATAAGGCAGAACGGGGAACTCTCTCAAGTCACCTAGAAGACTTAAAGGGACAGCTCACAAAAAAATGAATATTGAAGATGAGTAAATGAGAACAGAATTTTTTGTTTTTGAATAAATCGTCCATTTAAGTAGTTTATTCACAAGGCCTCTTCATTGACTTGTCTGTGTATAGCAAGAATGGGGTCACATAAAATATTTCTGAATCTGTGGTTTTTCATGGCGAATAAATGTCTTTTTCAGCAAAGGACTTCATTTCTTTCCCTTTGCTTATTTAGCTAATATTTGTTTTTCCAAGATTGTATTACTCACCATGCATTGATTGTGTTCAATTAAGATGTTCTTTTGTGCGTACAGGTGTACTAGAGCATTGTGCAGTCTTATATCAGATGTTGTCTTAGGTCACAAGCGTTCTGCACACCCACTTTATGCAATATTTGCATCAGCCTTGCCTTATTTATAACTCCACCAGCCTTTTCTTTTCATCTACATTCACTCTGCCTATGCTTTTTCTGAGTTCACCGTAAGTCAGTCTGATTCAAGCTTTTTCTGTTGTGCTTGTTTTGAAAGTTTGCAGCAGCGTTGTTCGTTAATGCTAAGTAAAACTGAACTATTCAAAATCTCTTTTGGTAAGTGGAATAAAGTTGGAATAAAATGAAATATACTGTATATTAGATAAAAAAACTGAATAAACCTTTTTAAGTACTAAAAAAATGACAACAAAGTAACCAAACTTAAACTAAAGTTAAAATGAAAACTGAAAATAAAAAAAGCAAATGCAAAATACATTACACTGGTTTGTGTTTTGAGTTTGTATATTTAATGTGTTTAAAGTATATGCACTCATATCTCATAACCGTGTGCAGCAATAGACGTCATTTAATCATGATAAAGTTCAGATTCAGTTTTACTCTAATTCCCCATGACCTTTCTCCTTCAGAGGTGAGCCAGAAAAACTGCAGGGTGATTTATTATGCAAATGTATGTGAAATTTATTCTGCTCTAATTATTAGACATTGTCTTACATATTTGTGTTTACATGATATTATCAATGAGGAAACACATGAAAGGGATTGTGTATGTGTGTGTGTGTTTGATGATAGTTTATATGCATACTATAATCGCTAATTTGTATAGATTCATAGGACTAATTTAATTTAATTTCACTGTCAAAAGCTTAATCAGGTTTTATCCTCAAGTTATACATCATTATGACATCATCATTACAAAGCTTCAGCCTCCCGTAGCAAGCTTAACATCTGCCGCCTCACATCCAATAAAGTAATAGACTAATCATCAACTCTGATTCATTCATTTCAGTTGGTTTAAATTAAATCCATCACTTAATGAATGGAAAAGTGATGCGTGCCTAAATGGTATTGCAAAATCTCAAGGATTTTTAAAGGAATTATGAAGGCCTAAAATATAAATGTGATGCTCTTTCGTGTGCGTCAGTGTAGTGGGCAGCATGGAGCGGGACCACTTGTCTTTCTTGAGAGAACTTGAAAGTGGGTCGATTCTTCTTCCTGCTTCTTTGCTGTGAGGTAAAGAGATGAGTGAAGAAGCACGCGTAGCTCTCCAATACGTCTGACCTGGCAGACCCTGTGTTATAAAGAGAGAGAGAGCGAGAGGAAAAGAAGCAGAGTGAAAAAGAGACATATATTGCTGCTGGTAACAATCCCATCCAAAATAAACCTGTTTTAATGCTGGACCCTGCTGCTCTTTGCTTGCATTATATAACAGTTAAATAACTGGAGATGCAGACTCAACTTTTCATGAAACAAACGCTCATGTCTCTCTCCTTCCTGCTTTGTGCTTATTTTCATGATATTTAAGAAATTCCCTTTTACAGTGATCTATGTAGATCCGTTTTGAGGAATTTATCATTTTATGCAATGTTCAAGCATATGAAGTCTCATGTAGACAGTGATTAACCAAATTTAGATAATGTAGGTGGGAACAGGTTGATGTCTCTCTCTCTCTGTGTGTGTGTGTGTGTGTGAATGCAACAATTTCCTGCTGATTTTAAGGATTATTCTGCACTGGTATTAAACTAAAACCTGACCTTACTCCACCTGACTGTCACCTACTGTCACATTAGCAGACCTGAATCCATAAGTATTTTATTTTTCTCTTTAACAGGCATGGTGAAATGGTGAGCCAACAGCTAACTAAACTTAACAATAAATGAGGGTGTGAGTGCAAAGATGAGTGCAAACATGTTAAAATTAAAACATCAAATATTCATAATAATAATTTAGTTTTTCATTAATTATAATCCTGTAATTATGTATTGTTGCCGTTTTCAGGGTCCTGTTTGGGTCAAATTTGGTAGCAGTCTTATTATCGCAGTGATTGAAACATTCTACTTGTGCAGATGTTTTCATTTTTACTGGTTTACACATATTAACTGACGGTAGTTGTAAGAGTAAAACCATTAGACACACGTAGACATGTTTTAAATGGAAATTATGACATAAATGCTAGTGAAACCAGTCAGATTGCATCCAAAAGTACACATTATACGACAATCAATAGTAGGTGGCAACAAATGGCTATCTTTATGAGTGATTCAGTGAATCATTCACTCAGTTGATTCTTTCAAACACATTGATTCATTCAGGAACAAATCAAGTGACTGGGTTCATAAATGAGTCACTGAATTATTCACTCAACCATTTCATTCAAAAACACTGAATGAAAACGGATTCATTCTCATCAGGGAAAAAATCTCATCAATAACAGTTCAAACTTTATACGTATTTGAAACAGTTTTCATTGGCAAAGCAGAAATGTACAAAGTAACTGGTAATATTGTGTCATTAATGTGTAAGTTACTCAATATTAACTTCTTGTTTATTGAATTGTATACAATATCACACTCGCAAGTTGTAGTGGCAATGTTGATCCGAGCTGAGCATATCTCCCCGACTGTGATTATGTAGCAAGTAATAACAGCCTTTTTAATTATATCATTTATAATATCTCACATCTGATTTGATTTTACATTCCTGTACATCTGTGATCGACTGCTATCTGAAACCGTTTGACAGTAAGTGTTCTGCTAGACTGAAGGTCTGTGGAGCAAAACTGTGAGCAGATGAAGTGTTTCTCTCTCAGCTCCTTTAATGATGTCTCTGATGGTTTTCAGAAGCATATTTAAGATGAATCCCGCATAGACATACATACACATGCTTATGTGTATTAAAATATTCGTTCTTAAGTTTAAAAACCGTCTCTGTCTCATCAAACATTGACATTGTTAGCAGTCTTGTTATTGTAATTACTCGTGGGATGAGTCTCCACAGTGACTGAGAAAAGAGAGACGGGGGATGGCGATCTCTTGTTTAGTTTAATTAAAAAGCCTGCTATTAACACCAGGGGAAACAAACAAGCTGGTAATCCACCAACCATAGTGCGTGAGTGAGTGTTTGTATAACGGTATTGTGAACATTAAGGGCGAAACCAGATTGATTCCCAATCTCACTGTTTGAGTCTAATCAAATCTTCCAGGGCAGAGCTAAATAATGAACACTTCTCAAATATCTGATGTTGAAGACGGGGACATAGGACACCGCATGCAACAGATAGAGAGGCGGCCATGCGCTGCTACTTTTGTTTGCTTTTCTTAGTCTGTGTATGTCTGTGAATGTGTTTCTGATTGTGTGACTCATCCATAATGGACTTGTTAGAGAAAGAGTTGTTTCTCAATCAGTTTGATGGCCCCTAGGCGGTAATAACAATTATACAACAGTGAGGAAAGGTCTCTTTGCTCTGTCTGCAACCACAGAAAGAGAGAGGACTGATTGAACAGTTGCAGTTGTTTAGTTTTGTTTAACAACATCTGACCGATGACACCTCGTCCCACTGGATGGATTTTACATATCTTCTGGAATTAACTGCTTTTTTTGCTTTTTTTGTGTGTGTGTTTCAGCTATTCCCTCTACTGTATATCCACCATACTAATTCACCCTCAATAAGTCATTATATTTGATAGGGCTCCATTTAGAATATGCCTTTGGCTTTTTAAAATAATTGCAATGTTTTGAATGTGAAATGTGCAGTGTTTACAATACCAAAGGAATTAATTAGTTTAATTAAATTAGTTCTTACTGTACTTTCTGGATGCGATGGCTAAATCGAAAAGGGAATTTATGAGATTCATTTTTCCATTTTGTCAAATAAGACAGTTTAAAGGTGGAGTAGGAGATCTTGGAAAATGCTAACTTTAGCATGATAGCACTGAAAGTGAACGTCTCACCCTCCCTGCAATCGCCATCCAAAGCCACGCCCCCTGAACGCATATACGCTCGCTCACAGACCAGAATACCAGAGACAACATTACTACAATAGGCCACATCAGCGGTTCCCAATTCCAGACTATGTTCCGAAGTACATCCGAGTACAGGAATTGGGAACCGCTGGGTTACATCATGTGTCATTCACCGGTGAGAAAACTTTAAAAGTGCTACAATACCAGGAAGGAAGATCGGGTTTTTGATGTTTGTCTGCCATTCTCGCTCTGTCTGCACAGCGTGCGTGAACGCGCTGATGACGTATACTGTCTGCGCGAACAGGGTGCGCAGAGGTATGCTAATACATACGTTGACAGGCAGGTAGGAAAGCCAATTAAAACGCTCGGACCGAGTGTTTTAATTGGACAAACATTTCTTGGTCCTACGCCTTCCACAGAATATATAAATACAGATAAATACATTCAGACCACTTAACTTAATGATTGCTATCGGGATGAGAAGAGATAACCAGCATAACAAAAAATGTTTCTGAAGACAGTCAACTATTGCACCTTTAAGTCTTATTTGGTTGGGCTTTGTGAACCTCGGGGTTTGTGTTTTCATGAAAAGCTAATAATTAATTATAATAAATCATTTAGAATAATTTACATTAAATCAAGATAAAACATACACACACACACAAAATAAATATTTTATTGCATCTCATGTGACCGTTAGCCAACTGTGAACATATAAATGTGTTGTTTAATTATTTGAATATTTGCTGTCATGGTAGGTCAAAGGGCTTTGGCTGACAAAAGAGTTATTGGGATGCATGGTTAATTTTGAATGGCTCAATGGAGAAATATGTTTTTGGCCTACAAAGTGTGTAGTAACTGCATCTGCCAGGAGGGCCTAACCAGCAAAACCTTGACAACTTGGGTGACACTAGTGGCCCAGAAATGACATATTCCACCCTTAAAAAGGTCCTTGGTGAAAAGCCAGTGTTGTTGTTGAGCAGCCAAACACTAGAGGCCATTGTAAAAGGCTGTTGCTGTTTTAGTGTGTGCACCAAAACATTGATGATAAACAACAGCCTCCGATGTTTAGTACTGGCTTTGTGTGTTTGCTGCATAATGAGCATAATGGAGGATTCTGTGCACGTGTGTAAGTGTGTGTATTTAAGTAAAATGTGTCTTTGTATAACTTTGTAGGATTTATGTCATGTATTACAAATGCAAAGGGTAAACAAGAATGAAAAAGCAACAGATAGGAGAAATGTCTCTTATAGTCTGTGTTGTATCAATAAACTCAGCTTATGTGATCTTATTTTAGCAGTGGTTTCATTTCTTTCTGAGAAATTCAGGATATACCTCAGATACTCACTTAATTAGCATATATATATATATATATATATATGTATATATATGTG
>NW_015505481.1:1976944-1977227 GCF_001515645.1 Sinocyclocheilus grahami | reverse complement strand
AAAGTGCTCTTTTCAGATGAGAGCAAGTTTTGTATTTCATTTGGAAACCAATTTCGTAGAGTCTGGAGGAAGGGTGGAGAAGCTTATAGCCCAAGTTGCTTGAAGTCCAGAGTTGAGTTTCCACAGTCTGTGATGATTTGGGGTGCAGTGTCATCTGCTGGTGTTGGTCCATTGTGTTTTTTGAAAACCAACTTCTGTTTACCTGTTTACCAAGAAATTTTGGAGCACTTCATTCTTCCTTCTGCTGACCAGCTTTTTGAAGATGCTGATTTCGCAGGATTTG
>NW_015505481.1:1969373-1976759 GCF_001515645.1 Sinocyclocheilus grahami | reverse complement strand
ACCTCCATGCCACGCCAAATTGAGGCAGTAATTAAAGCAAAAGGAGCCCCTACCAAGTATTGAGTACATGTACAGTAAATGAACATACTTTCCAGAAGGCCAACAATTCACTAAAAATGTTTTTGATAAAAATGTTATTGGTCTTATGAAGTATTCTAATTTGTTGAGATAGTGAATTGGTGGGTTTTTGTTAAATGTGAGCCAAAATCATCACAATTAAAAGAACCAAAGACTTAAACTACTTCAGTCTGTGTGCACTGAATTTATTTAATACACGAGTTTCACAATTTGAGTTGAATTACTGAAATAAATGAACTTTTCCATGACATTCTAATTTATTGAGTTGCACCTGTATACACTACCATTCAAAAGTTTGGGATCCGAATGCTTTTGAATGTTTTTAAAAGGAGTTTCTTATGCTCATCAAGGCTGCATTTATTTGATCAAAAATAATATTGTGAAATATTATTATGGTGTAAAATAAAGTTTTTCTATTTTAAAATACTTTAAAATATAATTTATTTCTGTGATGCAAAGCTGAATTTCCATCAGCCATTATAAAGTGTCACATGATCCTTCAGAAATCACTTTAATATGCTGATTTATTATTACAATTATCTCATTACCACTGTATATATATATATATATATATATATATATATATATTAGCCATTAGTTCAGTGTCACATATTCTTTGAGAAATTGAGAAATCATTATATGCTGTTTTGCTGCTCAAAAAACAATTCTTAGTATTATCAATTTGGAAACACTGTGCAAGGAAACCATAATGCATTTTCCAGGATTCTTTGATAAATAGAAAGTTCAAAAGAACATCATTTATTTGAAATAAAAGTCTTTTGTAACATTCTAAATGTCTTTTCTGTCACCTTTGATCAATTTAATGCATCCTTGCTGAATCAAAGTAATCTTACTGAGCCTAATCTATATAAAAACATATACATAGGCTACATATTCAATTTTGCCAGTCCAAGGGTGTCAGAACTGCCACTGGTCTTCCTTCAAAACAAATTGGTGCATGACGCCCCTGCCTGTTTCTTTCCTGTCTCTCCTCTGCCTCCCCATCATTCATAACCTCCTCCTCTCTCTCCTCTCCATATGCTCCTGATGGGCTCCCAGGCGAGCAGAAGGCAGTCTGTCTCCCTAATGGCAGCATGTGTGTGTTTCGCTGTGGTTAAAGGAACGGCCAGGGGGAAGATGAGAGGGGAGGCATTAGAAGATGTATGTTTAGGGTGCTAAAATTTCAATACAAAGTATGTAGCCTTTGACATCATTGCTGGTTCTTTACTATCCAGGGTCCTAGAATGTGCCAGGGGTTTTCTCTTCTCTGATTGGTCACCTGTTTCACAGGCGTATTTTGATTGGGTGCAGCTGCAGTCACACAGTTCCACTTACTTATCCATAGTTCCATCATTTTTGTAGGTTTACATGCTAGTTTTGCCACCATGATGCGTATAGAAACTTTTTTAATTTAGGAATATGAAATTGCTTCTCTTATTTATTTATTTTTTTAGCTGCAAACTAGGTAAAGCTGGAGCTGAAGTCATCTCTGGAAGATAAAAAGGTCTCTAGAATAAATATGCAGCAATACAAGGCTGTGCTGTAAAGTTATCAGAAAATTCACAAAGACACACATTGTATTCAGCACAAGTATTGCCTTTGCACACAGTAGTTCTTCATAACAGTGGGATAAAGATTGTTATGAAGACTTCTTATGAAGCTTTAGTGTTTAGAGTTTGTTAGCTCTCATTTTCTCTCCCTCACTCCCTCTTGCTCGCTAAACATCATTGTTCTCTTGTACTTTTTGAAAAGGTCTTGCTAACACGTTCTCAGGCTGTTATTTTGCATTGATTTTGCCTGTCAGAGTAATTCTAGCTTGGCTTCTGTGATGGATGGAGGCAAACAGCCCATCTCCACTTCCGGTGTTGTGCGCTCACTCTCTCTCTCTCTGTGCCTGCGGCAGTTACCTGCTTTTAGCACATCAGATGGGTTAACTCTCTTTGCTGATGATATCTGCTTCCATGCACAGGTCAAATCAATGCCCTTTGTTTCCTTACACTCAAGATGTTTATTTTGTTCCAGCATTTTGTCTTTATTAGGAGAATGAGTAGCTGAGGGTATATGATCTGAGATGAGAGAATGAGACAGCAGGGTGCAGTTTTCTTGGAATCAATGCTTGAAGCCTTTTGGCTTTATTGCATTAATCTGGCCCATTGTGGACTCAAATTCAGCCGAAGCGGTCCCCCTTTGACTTTGCACTGTCTTACTTTAATTTAATACAGCTCTGAGCAGAGCTACATGTGATTGTGTTATTTATCATACGCATTAAATGCTTATAGTAATCATGCTTCAGCTCTAGCATTTTTATTAATGTATTACGTAAAGCCACAGTATCCACAAGTAAAACAAAGATTTTTACCATAGTTAGAGGATTACAACTACTATTATTGAAACAATGAAAAAATATTGAAATAGTTTAATAATTTAAACAATAAGTTTAATTATTACTGTAATTACTTTTATTCATTATATGCCATACTGATTTAAAATGTGACAGTAAAGATATTTAGAATGTTACAAAGAATTTCTATTTATTTAACCCTTGTGCGGTCTTCGGTCACTTTTGACCGAAGAATTTTACATTTTGAATATTTAAAAATCATAGCTTCATTTTTGTGTGTACAATCTACAAATCCCCCACGATGTAGAAAAAATTGCACAGCAATGAATGGGTGAAACTCTAAAACATCTAGAGTGCAAAATCAACACACCCACTCACACACTCGCGGACACACACACACTTGTACACACACACACCCCTATGAACTGGTGTGCCTGTAACACAGCAACTATGTAAAATAAAATCAATAATTCAACTACAATTTAGTAAAAAAGTGGACAGCAAGGCAGGGGTTACACTCTAAAACATCAAGAGTGCAAAACAGACATATCCACTCACACACACTCACAGACACACACACACACACACACACACAATTATGCACACTCTAATGAATTGGTATGGCTATAACCATTTAGCCAAAATGAGTCAGAAAACTGAAATAAGAGGTTAAAATCAGATCAGGCCCAGAAGGATTAAGCTCTGATAAAGCATCCCTGTTTATTTTTGTTACATTTTTATATAATTTTAATGTTTTGTATAACAAAATGCTTTCTGTATTCAGGTTTGACTGTAGTAGTACATGATATGCTGTTCCTCACAGAGAGAATGACTTTAGGTCTTCATTCTGTTTTCTCAAGTGTAAAATGCCACACATTTAAACAGAACAGAACAGAATAGAATAGATATATTATAATAATATTAAGTGCCAGTTCATCACGACAGTTCATACTTCTTATGACAGGCTCTCAAACATTTCTCACCTAATTTACATTCACAAAATTAAAAGAATGTGAATAATCACACTTTAATTTAGCAAATTTGTGAATAATTTGTTGTTGCCACATTACTGCACCTTTCTTTCTTTGCTCTCACCAGGAGGTGCTAATCTGCCTTAAAAAAGAAAGGATTTTAAAGGCCTAGTCTCTATTTGAATCAGAGATACTGCATTGATTGAAAAATATATATTTTTTAATTTTAGAGATTTTTTTGTACTATTTTCAATGGGAAAAGTTGATAATAATTATTGCATAAATATTAATTATTACCATAAAATTCTCTCAAAATAAAAAATATTATTGAACAAAAATATATTAGATTGATTTTACCGAAGAAAAATGCGGCACTTTTGACCGCGAAGATCATGAGTGTGACTCCCAAATGAGGAGTGCACAAGGGTAATATTTAACTTGAACTTTGATACTAATAAATGTTTCTTGAGCAGCAAATCGACATATTAAAATAATTTCTGAAGGATCATGTGACACTGAAGCATGGAGTAATGATGCTGAAAATTCAGCTTTGCCATCACAGGAATACATTTCATTTTAAAATGTATTCAAATTAATAAGATCTCACAATGTACTGTAAAAATATTAATAGCTAAGACCATCAAATGACCATAGGCCGAGTTTTATAAGTGCAGTCACCAATATGTAGTTGTTCTCTGAACAGAACAACTTTAATACAGTGATATCACTCAGTTATTCAGCCTGTTTAAGTGAATTGAACATGTCCTTCTTGCTTCCATTCAAAGCTCTTACAGCTAAAGCTAACACAGTTTAGTCACATTGTCAGGGTGTATTAGTGGTTCAAACTCCCTAGAGCAAGTATCATGGTAAGTCGGTATCAGTTCCGTCTGTCCTTCAACAGGCTGCTCTCTGAAAGATAATGCTCCTTCTCAGGAGAGTATGAGTGCTATTAAAGTATTCAGTGCTAACAACATTAACCACAAGGTCATTCAATTTAGCTGTTCCTCAGAAGCACCTCTGCTGTCTGTTTCTCAGAACAAACCTGATGTTTGTTTAAAGCACCAGCTCTGCTTAATAAAACACCAGCTGCTTTCAGATTCAATGCTTTAAATAATATGTGAATAATTCATTGGATGGTGATGGTGTTTTTAGCCCCAAACTTCCTGGAAGGGGGTGAAGGGGCAATAGGGAGACCATGGTGACAGTTGAGTCAGTGAAAAGAGTGATTCAAATCCCACTGAGCTAGAAGTACATGATATGCTGTTCCTCACAGAGAGAATGACTTTAGGTCTTCATTCTGTTTTCTCAAGTGTAAAATGCCACACATTTAAACAGAACAGAACAGAATAGAATAGATATTATTATAATATATTAAGTGCCAGTTCATCACGACAGTTCATACTTCTTATGACAGGCTCTCAAACATTTCTCACCTAATTTACATTCACAAAATTAAAAGAATGTGAATAATCACACTTTAATTTAGCAAATTTGTGAATAATTTGTTGTTGCCACATTACTGCACCATTTGCTACTAGTGGCAGATATTTACACTACAGCTCAAAGTTTTGGTCAGTAAAAATAATGTTACAAATGATTTCTATTGCAAATAAATGCTGTTCTTTTAAAATTATGAAAAAAAAAATGTATCATGGTTTCCTCAAAACTATTAAGTAGCACAAACTCTTTTCGACATAGACAAAAATTAAATAGGATTTCTGAAAGATCATTATGAATAATTGTAATGAATTATAACCTTTAATAACCCCTTATAATACATTATACATAAAAGCTTTAAGTAAAGTGTTACAAAAAATTATATTTAAAATGCAGCCTTAGTGAGCATAAGAGACTTCTTTCAAAAACATTAAAAGAAAAAATTCTTACTTGCCCCAAATTTTTGAACAGTATAGTTTGCTAAAAGTTTGACATAGAGCTATTTGCCAGTACTGGCAGATTACTATAAATTAAATATAAGTTTGTTGTACATAAAGTAAATTGTTCTAACAAGGAACTGTGGAATGGATTGATAAGTGAAATAATAAATCTATATGGCATGATGAATAAATGAAGGAACATACAAACATCAGTGATGATATAATTCGAGCGCTATGTGTCACCTGCAGCTTCCAGCAGTTTTCTTATGCTCGGCGTGTTCCTGTAATCTGGCCTCAGGTTTAAATGCAGTATTCCATCACCAGGGGCTAGATTCTAGCCCGCTAAAACATTCAGGTACTTCATGAACATTTTATTAACAGAATTACTCCACACAAGCGATCAGGACCAATACCTCCTTCTCTGACCTCACTCCCTGCTGAAAACTTTCCTAACACACAAACGCCTCACAACATCAGTTCTTGTAAAATGTATTTATTGATGTGTGTTAGTCATAAGAGGTTATAAGGTTTGAATCTGTTAACACGTGAAAGAGAAAATAAGTAAAGAGCAGTAGCTAGAAAGGGGAATGGTTGTTAAACAAAGTTTAATGTAGTGATTGTGTGGGTGTTTGTATTTGTTTGTTCAGAGGCTTTAAGGAAGCTGACAGTGAGACTCATAAATTCTTGACAGAAGGTGCTCGGGAAGGTTTTCGGTTGGAACCCCTTTCTTATTGAGGATGTTTACCGAAAGCTTCTGTTTACACAAAAAAACAACACCAGTAATGTGAGAAGCGCCTTTCTATATTTCGTGAACAGCAGTCAGAGAATTCGCTCCTCGTGTAGGATTTCATTTTTTATATTATTGACTGAACAATGTTCCTATTCCTTTTGCATAATATACAAAAGAGAGAGATGATTTGGGAGTCAATTCTTGCCAACAGCACCAAAGGCAATTATCGTGCGTGTATATGAAAGAGAGATAAAAGGAATGAAAGAGAGAATGAAAGATAGAGAGAATGAGGAGCTTAACTGTGGTCGATGTTTTTGTTTTTTTCTTCAGCCAGTGTTGGGGCCTGCTTTCCGAAGCAAGGTAACCACACCCAGCTACTCCCATATCCTCTCATGTCGACCTGCCTCTGGCCAATCAGAGCCTCTGACTGGCTTGTCATTTTGTTTCACTGATTTTGTCAATTGTATGTCAGTGCCTTGTCTCTGCATACTGCCTGGCCCTCTGTTGTCTGCGTGCCATGTGCGTTAGCCGCCTGTCTTTATGAGCGAGAGAGAGGGGGTAGTAAAGCTACACGTGCATTAGATTGCATCTCTTGTCCTCAGGAGGTGGTTTGGGAATACGTAAACATATTTGTGCTGCTCTGTCAGAAGCATCATGCACTTTTAAACTGAGGGGGCCCGAACAGTAAACCAAGGTGTCAAGGCTTGGCTGGTTAGCATGGTTCAGTTTGCCCCTGCTGGTAGATGCTGTAACTGCAATTTGCAAGTATCTGTGGAATATGATAAATTAATAAAATTGTAGGTAACATATGTTTTACTATATTATAGAATCACCATTTTTTTTAACAGATTTTCCTCACCTGTATGGTTTTTTCCCCATCTTCTTAAAGGGATAGTTCACTTTAATTTGCTGGTCCCGACTGATTTCCGTAGTATGTAAAAAAAAACTATGCAAGTCAATGGGGACGAGCATAGGCGGAGGGTGAACCAACTCCAATGTAAGGCTAAAAGCAGCCAAATCTATTAACTACAAACATCATAAACCTGTCTTTTTAGGCAAGAACCAGACATGGGTGTCATGTAGGCTAATAAAATGTTTAATCAATGGGTCTGAATTTAAAACATTAGAAATTGATAATTATATAACGTTTCCTTCCCACGGTTATTCAAACGGCGAATAAAATATGTACAGAAATGACATAATCACTAACTTTGATCTATCGCACTCTCAAAAAAACAAAACTATCGTTATAATCACTGAAGCTGTCTACACTGCGAAATGAATCCCTTACTTACATTGTACGTACATCTGCGCTTTGTTGTTTATGATGAGAGAATTCACGGAATTCAGTCATCGAACGTGCGCGCATTCAACAAAGCTGATGAGTTT
>NW_015505481.1:1967406-1968252 GCF_001515645.1 Sinocyclocheilus grahami | reverse complement strand
TAAACATATTTTCATGTGTGTATATGTGAATTTGCATGCGGTGGAGCATGCACTTGGGGTGAGTGATCCAGTATGTATGCTCAGAAAGTAAGAAATGCCACATCAGATGACAAATGCGAATTGACAGGCAAAGCAAAATGTAATCTCCTACAGAGAAATTTTGGCTCCATTCTTTATTCTGATCTATAGCTCAGTGCTTTTACTTTTCCTTAGTTCTCTCTTTTCGACTAAACCTGAGATCAATAACTCTGCAGGGAGCAGCCACTCGCTCTTGTGCTCCTTTCTGTTGTAATAAGTCTAACATCTCATCCCATTTTTTTCTCTTCCTCCCCTTCACCCCATTCTCCCGGCTGTCTGTGAATGCGTTTGTGCTGTTGCATGTATGTGTGTGGTCGTGCATGACCGAATGGATGCTGGTGCCACACTCTTCACGTTCCTCAACTCCTCCTCGCTCCCTTTCATCTCTCTCTCAAACCAGACCCGGAGCGTGGCGGAGGTCACATGATCTCCACCGATGACCTGGAGTACCCGCGTGAATATCGCACGCTGGGAAACAGCGGGCGGCGCTTCTCCAATGTGGGGCTGGTCCACACCTCTGAGCATCGGCACACGGTCATCGCCGCCCAGAGCCTGGAGGCCCTCTCCAACCTGCACAAGGCCGACATGGAACGCAAGCGGGATGCTTTCATGGACCACCTGAAGAACAAGTACCCTCCCCAGCACTCCCTACCACCCTCTCCATCCCCCTCGCATGGCAGCATGAGGGGCACCGCAGAGAGAAGCGCACGTGAACAGGTATGTACAAGGCTTACCTTGTTTGATGTTGCTGGATCAATGTTATTGTTA
>NW_015505481.1:1952136-1966726 GCF_001515645.1 Sinocyclocheilus grahami | reverse complement strand
CGCCTCTGATTGGCCATTGCATTCCTAAGCGCAACAGAATTGTGTTTGATTGGTTATAATGCACAACACTGTAAAGACACCTAAAAGGAAATACGGTGCAACATGAGCAAATCTTCATTTAATTCGCAGTCAACACTTTCTATTCATTTGCACTTTGTTAGCAGCAGACGTCATAGATTTAATTTGTTTGTGCAGGTGCATTTTTGTCCAAATTAGTGGCATTTTTGCCCCAAGACCCCGTGGCCCAGCCTTACACACGCTTCCCCTATGGGGACCAGCAACTGAAGGTGAACTATCCCTTTAACTCTTCTTAACTAAATTATTCAATAAAATGTCTGTCATCATTTACTCACTTTCATGTCCTTCCAAACACATTAATAGAATTGTGTTTATTTTTGGAACACTAATGAAGATATTCACTCATACTTTTTGTCCATCCACTGAAAGTCCATGCAACCAAAACCTTAACACATCTAGAAGTACAAAAAACTTTGTAAAATCAATCCATATAAATCGAGCATATAATCCAAGTCTCCTGAAGAGGCATGATTGCTTTATGCGATGAACAGATTTAATTTTACATATAAACATTAACACACATACATAGAGCACATCAAACATGGTAAACATGGAAGCTCAAATGTGATTATTTGACACTTTATAATAACTTACTCTGCATCTGAAATGGCATAATCTCTTGATTGGGTAATTATTTTGAATAAGAAATTACTTTGGGACTGCTAAAAAGTATGTTTTATATAGTAAAATGTGTGCTACTTTCGCCATGTTGTCATTGTGATTTACCAGCATCAGTTGCGTCACTTCACTGGCATTCAGAAATCCTCTCCTGTGGCCTCATGAGATAATAATTGGATGTGCACTTCAGAATCTCGTCTGAAGTAGATCATCTGGGTACTTTTTGCCTACTCTTTTATGAGTACTGTGAATTCTGACATACTGCTTTTGTCACATTCTGCAGCCTTAATTTTTGATGCGTTAAATGGTATGAGGGTGAATTGAATACTTTCCGTACCCACTGTATATATATATATATATATTATTTTTATTTTTTATTTATTTATTTTTTTTAAGTACAGTAACTTCCATTCATGGTCTTCTGTGAATTTTTTTTTATTAAAAGTGTATTTATTTGAGCTATTTTTAACATATTTTCAGTCTATTATTTAATAAGTTGATGTCGTATTAGAGATGATGTTGTACACTACCATTCAAAATTTTGGTATTGTTATTTAAAGAAGTCTCTTATGCTCACCAAGGCAGGGCTCTACGCTTATTTTTCTTTTTAACTTAAAAAATTTAGGAGCACAGTCAAAAATTTAGGAGCACCTTCTAATCAATAATCAAAAATTTGATCAAAAATTAGCCTTCCCATTACGAGGTGATATTTGACTCCTTAAAGTGATTTACAGTGGAATTTTGTTTTTAATGGCATTTTTCTAACTTTATTAAAAGTATGTAATCTTTTATGTCAAATTTTTTTTAAAATTATATTTTATAAGCTTTTTAAAAATTCTTATTAAAACCACAGAATAAGAACAAGTAGAATAAGAAGAATAAGTTACTAATCAAATGAAATCAGTATTAAAATTAATATGTACAGAGGTGGCACAGAAGAACACAAAAGTGGCATGTAGGTGTATTTTTAGACATCTAATGAGGATCAGAGGTGGCATGAGTGCAATTAAATCCATAAATTCATGTTAAGATTAATGTTTTAAAAAATGTTGAATATAGAAATATTAAATGATTTAAAGAACTGAAAAGATTCTTTTAAAATGAAACAAACTGCCAGCAGGTGGCGACAAGTCACTGATTTTATCACTGAATCATTCATTCAATTGATTCATTCGAACGGCTGATTCATTCGGGAATGAAGCAATGGACAGTATTTATGAATGGGTAATCATGAATCACTGACTCACAAGATTCCTTTAAAAACGCATTTCATTCATAAACGAGACACCGCTGTGTTTGAATGGAGATGCGCAGCGGCTGAGCTGTGACTTTGTTTTAAACTATTTTCAACGACGAAATAGAGCAAAATCAGACAATAGTGTTATAGTCAGACAATGTAAGTCACTTAATATTAACTTATTGTCTATTGAACTGTTGTATTAAATCAGTATCACATTTACAAACTCCCTTAAAAATCATTAAAAGCTGTCACTCATCTTAGCTCATCACGATCTCACATTTATAATCAATGAAGTTATAATTATACAATTAAGTCTCTACACTGCAGTCACAGTCGGTGGTAGTGTGAGGAGCGTGGAATGAGGAGACCAGGAGTACGAAACAAAGGGATTTAGTCTTGTCATAGGGAATCACACATAGCACGAGGAGAAGACATCAACATACAATTCCAGACAAGGGAGAACTGAACGGGCTAGAACTAAATAGGGTAGATAACGAGGGGCAGACAGGTGATGAGGATAACTAATAACAAGGAACAGGTGATACTAATAATGTGAAAAGGAACTGGAAGGACCAAATAAGGAAAACAGGAACTCAACAGGAACATAGACGTGACAACTGCACAATTAATCTCTTATTTACACCCTGTCTACACTGTGCTTATGAAAGGATTCATGAGATATGTCTGTGATACATTACTCAACGCTGCAAAAACAAGTAGAAACCTTTGAAGCTCCCCTCAGCGATCACAATCACAAGTATGATGAAGATCTGGTCAGTCCACTGGTGCTCCTAAATATTTTTTCATAGTCACACGCAGTAGTTTTCAGTTGCAAATGCAACTGAAATGGTAGCACTGTAGAGCCCTGCAAGGTTGTATTTATTTGATCAAAAATACAGTAAAAACAGTAATATTATAGAAATTATTACAATTTAAAATAACTGTTTTCTATTTGAATATATTTTAAAATGTAATTGACTCCTGTGATGTTAACGTTGAATTTTCAGCTTTAAGTGTCACATGATCCTTCAGAAATCATTCTAATATGCTATTTTAATGCTCAAGAAACATTTCTGATTATTATCAATGTTGGTATAGTGTGTGTATTTGGAAAAATGCACACACATAGGACGGGTTCTTGGTTCAACATCCTTAAGCCTCTGACTGGTTAACAGCAGTGTTACTCCAGTAACTACGAAAGGATGTTGATTCAGGAACATGTGCTGCTTGTGTAAATTACATTAAGCATGCATGGACACACTCTCACACACACACAAGATACACAACATGTGGCTTTGAAATTGTACCCATCTGAGAGGTCTTCTGAAAGAGGCATTGACACATGGAGCCTGCAGTACATACAAACACTTCAGTCACTGGTGACATAGCCTTAATATGCCCCCATCTCCCCAGCTTTTACACAGCTTGAGAAACGCTGTCAAAATGTCATTGAAACATTTTGTACTCACCATAGAAAACAGGCAGTTGCATGCTAGAGTGCAGCGAAACAGCAGCCACTCTGTGAATGGAACAACTGGTTCTTATGGAGGAGGGTGACGTAATGTTGAATTCAAATAAGGATGATGTCACTGCATCAGACCAGCATCAGCCAATCAGCTGTGCGCATGAAAAGAGAGAGAGACACGCAGGTATAACAGACATGTTTACGCTCAAGTCTTTCAAAATCCACCTGCACTGATATTTTCAGAGGGATGACTGTCAAAAAAGAGACTTTTCTGCCTCGGCTTTCTAATTATACCCATCATCCCAATATCTCGCCATCAATATATCCCCCTAGAAAATGATTTCATGTTCAATCCATTGTTCTTGTTCTTTTTTCCTGTTGAAATGTCCTACAGTACTGGTCAGCAGCATATACTGTGTTGTGGCATACTATCAGGTGTCCCTGTCAGGCTTCTTAAACTAGTTTAAAGGGACAGTACACCCCAAAATTCTGTCACTATTTACTCACTATTTACCTCATGTTGTTCAAAACTTGGCTTTGATGGCAGATGTGGATCTCAGAGGGCAGAACGACCGATGTAAAGCTGAAATATGTATTACACAATTTAAGTATAGTAAATAACACGCTGCAATTAAATTTACATTATTTAAAATTTTATTCAATTTGAAATTGATACAGTACACTGAAAATGAATCAATATGAAAAAAAATACTTTGAAGTTGATGGACAAACCTATAAAATAAACTGATTCAAAATTTAGACTTCTGATTCTGTAACTGAAGCCTAACATTATACTAAAAAGGAAATAAACACTGTAACCAACACTGTTTGTAAAATTATCATATTGCAAAGGTCAGCCTGGAGAGAAAGAGAGCGCGAGAGAACAAGGAATAAAGAGAGAGAGAGAGAGAGAGAGAGAGAGAGAGACAAGAAAAATAGGAAGAGTTTTGGAATATCCTCACCTTTGAAGGAAGACGCTTAACAGGAATTCCTCATTTATTTGCAGCCGTGGTGGAATATGGAAAGGGGGAGGGAAGAAGAGGACAAGAAGAGAGTGAGAGAGGGGACATATGAGTGCAACGGTGTGTAAACCGGCGGGAGGAGAGTTAATTACCCTCTGCCAGCCTTTTCCCGAGACTCCAGCACGGAAGAGTTAAAGCAGCAGCCAGTAGCCAGCCGATGCTGTAATGAATTAAATAAAGAACCTGTCATCGCATGTGCCGGAGAGAGAGAGAGAGAGAGAGAGAGAGAGAGCAGGAATAAGAGAATGAGTATTCTGCACACCTGACAGCCAGCTGCTAAGACTGAAGGCATCTAGCTAGTGTGCACACACGCACACGCGCGCGTGTGTGTGTAGGGAGGACGCACACTCACTAGCGCACATGCATGCAGGTGCAGGTGAGATTCGCGCTGACGGCTTCATTTGTTTGGTTATTGCGAGATTGTTTGACGTGGTGACTGCATGCAGATGGACACCGCTTGGGTTTGATTTTTACAGTGTGAGTGTATCTGCGCATGAATGTTCTGAATGTATGTATTTGTGTGCGTGTGTGCATGTGATGGAAAGGAAGAGCTGTTTTGCATGCGGGTCAGGTAGTGTATAGCTGGATGTAGTCTTGCAGGGCTGACACATGTTTCTCAGGTGGAGACTAATGCTGGTCACAGGATCAGATGCAACTAGTATTCAGGCCTGATTGTTGTGTTTAGCGCGCACGAGGATGTGCTTCTGCTTTAATACAGGTGGTTTGGGTTGTAATGCTGACGTATAGGTGCACATGGTGGCATTTGACTTGCAAACAAAAGCCACTATGTTTCTGATGCATGCAGGAGGTGGGTTTAAAGGGGACATGCTCTATGGCACTTTTGCAGTATTTTATTTTGACCTCCTGATTAATGCTAGTTAAGGATTATTGCACGAGAATGTGTCATAATTTATATCAATACCAGTTTTCACTTTATAGCATTTAATAGCAAGCTCTATTTGTTCCTGTACCTTTAAGACTTACTGTAGGGTTGAGGTTGGCTTATGTAAATAACCTCTGATAGTTTAACTTCCATGTGTCAATGCAGTTCAGTACAGATCACAACTGGTCAGCTGTTTTCATCTGATAGTAACATGTTGCAAATGCGTTGATTGTGACCATTTGTACTCGTGGCTCTCATTTTGTGGCTACATTTTAAAAATGCTTTTTCAAACTTGTGAATAAAACGAAGAATATTGGCGTGCATTTTATAGTAAAGTAGGCTACTATTTTAGATTTTTTGACTTCAAAATTTCATGTTCAACTCAGTGTTACTTGCCATTTCTTTGTAAGTATTTGTTAAATGTACTACAATTTCTGGGTGAAAATGGTTTCAACACCAATGTTTTCAAAGTCACTCTTAAAGTTAGTGCATCAGTGCTTGTTGATAAAATGGCACAATATTATTACATTTACATCCAAATTTTAATCTCACCACAAGCATTAGTGGGACTTCAAAATTTCATGTTCAACTCAGTGTTACTTGCCATTTCTTTGTAAGTATTTGTTAAATGTACTACAATTTCTGGGTGAAAATGGTTTCAACACCAATGTTTTCAAAGTCACTCTTAAAGTTAGTGCATCAGTGCTTGTTGATAAAATGGCACAATATTATTACATTTACATCCAAATTTTAATCTCACCACAAGCATTAGTGGCAGAAGCAGAATTTTCAGTTATTTTAGTCAAGTAACTGTATTAACTGTACTTTGGATGTGCTTTTTCATGTGGTCTGTGTTGCTGCTTGTTGATGTCAGGCAAATTCTGCAAAGATTTCACCATTATTTTATGTAACTGTCGAATAAACACTTACTTTAGGGCAATTGGTGATTGACAGGTGAAACTGATAGATTCGCATTTTCAGCTGCTTCCAAATGTGGGTTAAGTGATCGAATCACAAAACAATTTGAACCCCTCATATTTAGTGCTGTCCATATGAAATGAATGTTAGTATCAGGTATAAACAGAATTTTAGTTTCCATAAATGGACTGGGTGATGTGGGAAGGGAGCTTTGCGTTCTGAAAGAAATCTGTTTTGTATGATTTATCCCTTTTTTAAATGTTTCCTTTCAGATGCACCTGTATCATCTATGAACCCTTAAACATGCTGTTGATTTTCTGCTGGCAAAAGCAGCCGCAGCTTAGACAATTATCTAAGCCAATTATCCCCCATTTAGAGTTGTTTCTTAGCAACTGAGGACGCCGGCCTCATACCGCTCCATGGAATTCTGCTTGTTAGGGGAAAATAACATCACCAAGCCACAGCTCACCGGCCCTGCAGTGCATAAATCCATAAGACACTGAAGCGGCCCCTCAATTATGATTCAATATGATGGCATCGGTAGTTGTGTTATTTCAGTTATTTATCAAAAGCTATGTCAAAGACAGAAATTTAGGGCTGTCACATTGAAATGATTTTGGAGACTTTTCATTGCTGTGAATTTTTCACTTCCTCTGTGGTTTGGCCGGAGACCACAGCACAAATTGAAATGGCCGTGAAGGGGTGTGTGTGTGTGTGTACAATTATCTAAGCCAATTATCCCCCATTTAGAGTTGTTTCTTAGCAACTGAGGACGCCGGCCTCATACCGCTCCATGGAATTCTGCTTGTTAGGGGAAAATAACATCACCAAGCCACAGCTCACCGGCCCTGCAGTGCATAAATCCATAAGACACTGAAGCGGCCCCTCAATTATGATTCAATATGATGGCATCGGTAGTTGTGTTATTTCAGTTATTTATCAAAAGCTATGTCAAAGACAGAAATTTAGGGCTGTCATATTGAAATGATTTAGGAGACTTTTCATTGCTGTGAATTTTTCACTTCCTCTGTGGTTTGGCCGGAGACCACAGCACAAATTGAAATGGCCGTGAAGGGGTGTGTGTGTGTGTGTGTGTGCGCGCGCTTGTAATTTAGCCATACTTTTCAGACAAATTTGCTGAGATATGTTGCTAGGAGTTTGCTAAAACTGACAAAATCTCATTTTGGGGGATGTCATCAAAAGCAAATGTGGTTCATAAATAAATAAATACATGTATTTTTATATATTTACTTTATGTAATTTTATATAACTTTTTTGTAAATTGTATTAGTACTTTTTTGAGAAAATAATTTACGAGCATAATTTTATTTTATATTTATTTAATGTATATATATAAATAAATATACATTTGCATTTATAGTGGCTAGGGTTGGTCTGTTGAAATTATGAATAATAAAAATAATAAAGAAATGTCCAATAGCTTTTCTTATATCCATGCTGATAGGGGACCACTTTTAAAGTCCACTTTTTATCAGCCAGTGAATCCAGTGAATCATGCACTTTTAGTTTACATTTACATTTTAGGTGAATGTTTGAGTGTGTGTTGAATATAAGGGGTGTATAGACTGGCTGCACTGCCATTCCTTTCATGCTTCAGACAATCATGTCCCAAGTAATACGAGAATGCTTTGGCTTAAAAATGCTGCTGGGAGACATTTAATATTACGTCCTTGAGCAGGCACTTAAATCTCAAGCTGTTCCAAAGTACGGTTTATCCCCTCGGATTGACCATCAACTGTACAAAAGGCTTGGCTTTAGGCTGAACTTCAGTACCAGAACACCTCCTGGCAGCAATGCAATGGTTCCATCTGCCGCTCAGTAGTACCTGACATCAGGTAACCCAGAATCAATCCCTGCAGGTGAGGCCCTGCCCCTATATCTGACCCATTTCTGTCTGGAGGGGCGGAATCATTCATTAAAGCAGCTCAGATGAGAAACCAGTTAAACCTGCTTTATAACAGAATAAACACAGAGAAGGGTTGGCCAGTTTTTTTCCATATATCAGCAACACAGATACACTGACCAACACTGAAATATATATTATAGGATTATAGGTATGTGTGGTATTTTCTTTTTGGAGAGACGCTGATACAATGCGTGTATGCTAGTGTCTTAACCTCAACTTTGGGGTGTTTGTGTGTATTTAATGTAAATACATGCAGCACATGTTTGCAGTAGTGCTTCATAGAGCTGCATGTATTTTTCTTATTGCTGCTCCTTGTAGGGCATTGGCAGGATGAACTGCACAAAGTTGAAAGCAGGTGAATGAATACACAGAATATTATTTTACTAGAAATATAATGCTGAAGTACTGCTATATGAGCGGTGAGCTATTATACACCATTGATATCAACATCCTGCTTCAAGGGAGTTCAGCAGCATTTTTGGCCTTGTGTAGAAGGAAATGTTTAGTTGATGTTAAGCTTTCCAATTAATATATTTTTCTCTAAATGTATGATTTTACACGCACACACTTTTAATCAGCTGACTATGTAGTCTAGACTTGGCCATGAAATATTCAAAGGTCTTGATCGATCAGGGTTGGGTTCACCAAATAAGCGGCAGTCTGAGTTTTATTCAAAGAATATATGGGAACTCAGGGCACTTTAGTCCCTGTGGCCTTAATGAACTGAATAAAGAAAATAAACCACTTTATTAACCACATTTTTCAGACTAACTAGCTTATTTAACTTGTCTTTTAATAATGTAATGTTGTCTGTCTAATAATGCAGCGGGCATATGTACATGACAGACAAATTAGTGTTTAAAATATTATTTTCACAACAGTGTCATTTCCATCACATCTCGAATCATTCTGTGGTGGAAATGGCAGTGATTTAAATTACTTTTATTTCTTTCTCTCTCTGTCTCTCTTTTTTTTTTATAAAATTGCAACAAAAGAGTCAAAAGTGACCAAGTAAATAAAAAAAGAACGTTATAATCTGGTTTTACCTGGTAATGTCTTTGACTTTCCGTAAATGTGAAATTCACGGATGAAATGGGAGAGATAGGTGTGAGCGCTTCAGACAGCTGACCAATTTCAGTATGATTGATAGGTCTGGGCAGCAGGCCAAGCATAGACACAGAGGGGATCTTTTTAATTAATTTTTTTTCTGCAATCTTGTCAGTTAGTCCGTCAGACAGGGCAGCTGATGGACAGATGAGAGAAAGCCTCAAAATACCTTCATGCAGACTCATTTAGAGGGACAGCCCATTCAGAACAGCTCCATATGATGACCAGACAAGAGGAATCATGTGTCTCTGTGTCACCATGTGCATTAATGCCGTCTTTATTCTGCAAATGCTGCGTATGAAGCCGCATATGTGGTGTAAAAAGTCTGTTAATTGCTGCTTATACTCTACCAAAAGTTTTCGACTCAGTAAGTCTTTTAATTATATGTAATGTAAATTGACCAAAGGTGAGCGTAAAGACATTTATAATGTTACAAAATATGTTTGTTTCAAAGCAATGCTGTTTTTGAACTTTATATTCATCATTTTGGAGAAAAAAATGTATCACAATTTCCACAAAAAAATAATAAGCAGGCACATTGTTTCTTGAAAATGCTGAAAATTCATATTGAAGTAATATTTTGCAATGTTACTGTATTTTTGATCAAATAAATGGAGCCTTGATGAGCATAAGAGACTTACATAAAAAAATCCTTCTGCCCTTAATTTTGAACGTTAGCGTTGGTGGTATAAATACGTATTGCATCAAATGGTGAATGAAAATATTATATTGTAATTACAGAATAAATAATAAAGCAGTAATTAGAGCAGCTCTACCTTTCTTGTGTATAGGCCTTAAGTAATGCAACATATTAGTTGTAGTTACTTACAATTGCTTATTATTACGAGTGAGTTGAAATGAATGTGAGTCCAAAATTCTCAGTAAATTTTGACAGATATCCTCACTGGGATCTGTTCTCTCTCTCTCTGTTCATATTTTCCTTCACATTCTTTTATCACAAAAGATGGTTGGAGATGGTGACTGTGTATGAGGTTTCACCACACACAGAGATAAATGTCTAAGTAACACTTGCTCTCTCTCTTCTCTCTCTTTCCATAGCAACAGCCAAACTACTGGAGCTTTAAGGTCAGTGCTTTGATTACTTCTGTGTGTCCCTATATCAAAAACTTGTTCTTTTGATACCTGTTTGTGTGTTCTTATGTTGTATGTACATGGTGTATATTGATGTCTGTTGTAGGCCCAGTGTTGTAGTTTTATACACCATACATCCCAAAAATCTCCCAACAAAGAAATGCAAAAAATGACAGCGGATTCTGTCTGGGCTGAGTAGCGGGGACATAATTGTTGCTAAAAGTGAAATAAATAAATCTGACAAAAACAACCCTTTGGTGGCTCACATGGACATCCTTAAATGTCTAAAATGAATGAGCATCAGATAAAAACAGTTGAAGTCTATGGTGTTGAATAGGTGTGTATCACGTGTTAGGTGTGTTAAAGTCATTGATCTGTGGGCCGTGCAGTAGTGTTGGGTCATTCTTGAACGATTCGTTCATTTTGAAAGAGAATTGATTAGTTCATCTCTCGAGTCTTCGGGTTTGAGTCGTTCGTTCATCACGTGACAGCCCCATAAGCTTTAACCAATGCAGTCTGAGCCAGAAAGAGAATTGATTAGTTCATCTCTCGAGTCTTCGGGTTTGAGTCGTTCGTTCATCACGTGACAGCCCCATAAGCTTAACATATGTAGTCTGAGCCAGAAAGAGACTTAATAATAGTAACCAACTATTTATTACCTTTGTTACAACATTCAGTGTTATGGAAAAGAACCATAATGACAGAAATTCACACATTTATAAACTGTAAGAAGTAAAAAGCTACAATTTGAGACCAGAAACGCATTACGTAACTGTAAGAGTAAATAATAATTATATAATAATAACTATGCACCCATTTGTAAGGAAGCTTGTAAATGAACTAATTTCTCTATCCAATGCTGTCACGTCACATGACAAAAGAACGAATGATTCGAAAGACTCTTTCTGGCTCAGACTGCATATGTTAAGCGTATGGGGCTGTCACGTGATGAACGAACGACTCAAACCCGAAGACTTGTCAGATAAGAGGTGAGGTAAGCTAATCATAGACTGAAGACCCAGGTAAGTTTACAATGAATTAATCTTTTCTGTTTCTTATAGCAGTTTTGTATTGTTTGTAGTGTGATCAACGTTTGCGAAAGTAGTAGACGTATTAGGGAAGTAACACGTAACATTTTAATTATATTTTGCTAAAATGAACGAAATGACTCGAAAAAAGATTCGTTCATTTTGCTGAACGAGACTCAAAGGTCCGAGTCGGTAAAATGATCCGAACTTCCCATCACTACCGTGCAGGTCTGAGGCTAATTTGTGATGGTCTGCTTCACTGGTTTTTATCTTCTAAATCTCATTCCCCTGTTCTTTCTTTCTATCTTCTATTTCTATCTCTCTTTTCCTCTCCTCCATTTTCTTACACACCTGCCCACAGAACCCATAAAAGTCTTCCAGCTGAAGTCAACTTAATAGAACTGAACACATGGGTCTTTATAGATGTTTTTAAAAACTAGATTTCTTTTAAGTTGTCACAGCATCTTAAAAACCAAGGTAATGAGACTGTAGGAAAATTGTATCACAGCCGTGAGTATGCTGCTAGGATGTTGGTTCAGAAACTTTATAGGCTTTATATCAAATCCCTCGTTATTGAACCTGTACTATACTGCAAATGATATTTATTCTATCAGGGATGAAATGTCTATTATATGTATTAGTGATGTTGGAGGGTGTGTATAATTGTAGAAGGACACAGGAAATGGCCTTGATAAACAGTGTCATTAGACTGAGACTCAGTAATCGGATCCTCCTGATTCTGTTCATTCATATTCACTCTCACACTTATTTACTCACATTACACTCCTCCTGTCAATGGACACACCCTCAATCTCTATGTCTGGCAATAATTTTTTTTTGTTTTTTTTTAGATTTGACTATCCAGACACTGAAAAACATGCAGACAGCACGTTTTAAGTACATGTCAACATTGATTAGGGACTAATGAGATCTTGCTGTGTTTTTCTGCTAGTGTTGGGCATCTCAATTGGGTTTGTGAATCACCATATTATTTGTTTCACTGTAGACTTTCTAGACTAATAGACTCCTTCTGACCTGACCCTCCAAATCCCTTGCAACATGATACACCTCAAACTCTCTCGTTTACCCAATTCTTAATCTTTACACTCTCTATTCTTGTCTATTTTCCTGAATTATGGACCTTCTCTTCTCTTCTCTTCTCTTCTGATGTTTGCGTGTTCTTGTCACGGTAAGATGAATTGTCAGATGCTTTCAGAAAATTTTTTCCTTTAGGTGTAGATTCTGAGGCCCCAAACAGATGCCTGTTAAAAGCAAACGTCTCCCCTGGCTGGTTACGCCACATAAAATTAGCCTCTCTGCAAATTACTGTCAGAGCTGTGATTTGTTGGTTTGGTTCCGCTCTCATTTGTGCTGCCTTGTTTTTTACTTTGATAACTTCCTCGCATCTAGAAATGTGTTTTGATGTCTAAGTGCTGGTTCATTAGCATTTTCTGTTGTTCTTTTCTTTGTCAGATGTTTCAAATCGTTAGAGCTAGCCATATGCTAACAGTGAAGAGAGGGCAGAGCTCGTCATTGACAGTGTTGGGGAGTAGCTAAGTTCAAGTAGCGGTGCTACGAAAACATTCAGTCTGGTTACGCCACATAAAATTAGCCTCTCTGCAAATTACTGTCAGAGCTGTGATTTGTTGGTTTGGTTCCGCTCTCATTTGTGCTGCCTTGTTTTTTACTTTGATAACTTCCTCGCATCTAGAAATGTGTTTTGATGTCTAAGTGCTGGTTCATTAGCATTTTCTGTTGTTCTTTTCTTTGTCAGATGTTTCAAATCGTTAGAGCTAGCCATATGCTAACAGTGAAGAGAGGGACAATCTTGACAATACCTCAGTTGTTTTCCAATTTTTCTGACTTTTTAAGTAACTAGTATTTTTCAGGTAGCTCTTGGAAGTCTGATTCATTAGTTAAACATTTTGTGAGGATGCATAAAAGATCTACTGAATTCTAAGTTCATCACTTAAATGTTTTCCTTTATTTTAATTAAATGTTTTTCTAAATTCTGCTGCTTATCACAGCGCTTTGTGTAATTAGGGTGTTTTATTAGTTGTTATTTTTTACTGTAAAGTTGTGTCTACCAGTTTGGTTGTGTTGGTGTCAGGTAAATATTTCTCAGATAAAACTTGGGAAAACAATTGGGCTGTGGTATCATTTCTGTCAAGTGCACTTTTCGCAACACTTTCAAAGTAAAATGTCCAGTTCAGTTCAGTTTCATCCCGAACCAATATACGTGAACCACACAACCTTTCATTACGTTTGTAGATATCCCAGCAGTTTTTAAAATGAAATGTCCAGTGAGTGGCACTAACGGTTAATGCTCTATCGCCTATAAAATAGCTTTTACTAAAACACTACCCTAAACATAACTTAAAGTGTCAACAAAAGCAAAAATACTTACATTGGCTTCGATTGCTGAACAAGATTCCTGATGCGGTAGACAATGGTTCTTGAGTTCTCTTAGAAGTGAGCTGGAAGTTTTCTTTGTCTTCTTCTGAAGATAGGAAAGTCCACAGCGGATCGAAGTTACTTGAAGATAAAAACTGCCGGAAAATCAAACTCCAGAGTAGAGTCTTGAGAAGTCTTAGTGTCGTCTCAAAAGAAGAGTTTTTTTGAGCAAAGATCATTTCGAGCTAACTTTGGGTGGAATAGCCAATACCAGGCGTGAATTTTTGAGCGGGAGAAGTTTCCTTTGTCTCTGGAATTTATGTCTGGAATTGGTGCCGTTTTAGTAGGGAATGTACAAATGTACATGTACCAGATACATTTGTAACTGATGTGACGTAACATGTGGCCAAGTATGGTGACCCATACTTAGAATTAGTGCTCTGTATTTAACCCATCCAAAGTGCACACACACAGCAGTGAACACACACACACCTGGAGCAGCAGCCATTTATGCTGCGGCGCCCGGGGAGCAGGGGGTTCGGTGCCTTGCTCAAGGGCACCTCAGTCGTGGTATTGAAGGTGGGAGAGAGCGCTGTACATTCACTCCCCCCACCTACAATCCCTGCCGGTACGAGACTCGAACCCACAACCTTTGGGTTACGAGTCCGACTCTCTAACCATTAGGCCACGACTTCCCCCTGATTAGTTATTGTCTAAATAAAGAAAAGGTCTTGTATGTATGTGTGTGTGTGTGTGTGTGTGTGTGCGCGTGTGTGAGAGAGAGAGAGAGTCTAAGAGTTATAAGACAGGGAGTGAGG
>NW_015505481.1:1951418-1951629 GCF_001515645.1 Sinocyclocheilus grahami | reverse complement strand
AACCCCTGCCGGTACGAGACTCGAACCCACAACCTTTGGGTTACGAGTCCGACTCTCTAACCATTAGGCCACGACTTCCCCCGATTAGTTATTGTCTAAATAAAGAAAAGGTCTTGTATGTATGTGTGTGTGTATGTGTGTGTGTGTGTGTGTGTGTGTATGTTATGTGAGCCTGTTGTAGTTTGCTGGTCAGCCAGGCCCATCGCACCTG
>NW_015505481.1:1948000-1951221 GCF_001515645.1 Sinocyclocheilus grahami | reverse complement strand
GGCGCCTGGGGGGGGGGGGTCATTTACTTGTCTTTGGAAACTGTTTGAAGTCAGACGGGGAGATGCGAGTCTTGGAGCTGTTCAACATCTCCTTGATAGTGAGAGGAACCATTGGCAGTTTAGCATCCATATAAATGTGTGATCTGTGGCCAGGACTGTAATTTATATGCAGATGTCAAAGGCTAAAAGGGGTCTCTTAAGCCATAAACCCCAAAGACCATCCATGATTTTACGCAGACGCTACACCACATAGGAAATAATATTGTTTCTTCATGTAGTTTCAATATTAGCTGTTTTCTGTATTAGGAGTAACTGAAGTAATGTAGCCTGTCGAACTACAATTTAAAGTAGCTTCTCCAAAAATAGTCATTACCAAATTTAGCCCATTGAATTAGTTTCAGGGTATCCTAAAAATCACATGCAACATAAACAAAGACGTACAGCGGACACATGTCGCACTGCCTGTATATCCAGTTTAGCATTACTTTTGTGTTTTTGTTAAACAGTGTCACCTGTTATCTCTTGTTTTGGGAGACAGCTCATAGCTTGTCCTCCAGCAGACAGTAAAGGTGTGCTGAAATAATCCATTGTCCTCCTTCCCTTCCTCTTATCATTTCAGTCTTCATCATTGCTATTAGTCCCCAACGATAAGTGCAGAGAATGCCGCCATTTTATGACCACCTACCAGCTTACCATTTCCCTGCTTTCCCTGCCTCTCTCAGCATTGGACTGAATAGGCCACAATCTACTGCAATTTGCTGGAGCAATTTCTGCTGTGCCTTCAGCCTGTGTCTAACAATAGCAGGAGAGAGAGAGAGAGAAAGATTATTCTCAAGAGCAATTATTTTCTTTCCTTTTCTCTCTCTCTATCTCATTCCTTTTCCTTGTCTCTTTGTAATAGTTAATGTTATTTTAATAAAATTGTGCACATTATATCTTATATTATACTATGTCTCCCATCAACTTATCTGAAATAGACACACTTCTCTCATTTACAAGGAAAGAAAAATATGCCTCTCTCTTTTTTTAATTTTATTTAATTCCCACACGCACAAAAGAGGTTTCTGTAATATCTTAATCGGCAATGAAATTAAATGGAGAACT
Source organism: Sinocyclocheilus grahami (assembly GCF_001515645.1). Lineage (NCBI taxonomy): Eukaryota > Metazoa > Chordata > Actinopteri > Cypriniformes > Cyprinidae > Sinocyclocheilus > Sinocyclocheilus grahami. The sequence continues at coordinate 1,950,117 of NW_015505481.1, read as the reverse complement.
AATGGAGACTTTTGCTTAGGTGTTCATACTCAGATTTTAGTCTTTTTCTCAGGTTTTTCTCATAAGAAAAAGATAATGGTAATCTCAAATGTTAGAAGAGCTTCAAAATAGACCTCAATAATACTGTGCTCAGCTTTAAATAATCAGAGATGTCGACATGAGCTCATATTTCAAAAACTTGATGTAGGCTATGCTGTCCACGTTAATTTAATTGGTCAGGATTTTTAGTATAAGCACAAATGTGTGTGTGTGTGTGTAATATGTATGTATGTATATATATATACATATACTGTATAACATAATATAAAGCCAACAAGCTCAATCATTTTACCACTATTGCTCTTTAGAATTATAAAGGATTATAAAACAAGGTGAATTAAACACAAACTGAGAATTTGATTTTGTCTCCTGAACTAAGTGTAATATTTGTGCATTAAAATATTCCTCTGGGCACATTTCTCATAACAGCTAAACAATGTTGTTTACTTTATTCCAAAAACATATGCAAACAAATAAAAGAAAAAAGTACTGACAGCTCATTAAATGGAAATGTATCCATTAATTTTAAGGACATTTCCGTTAACTCTAAAACAATGCAATGCAGTGTAAAATTCCAAATACTGGTAAAACATGAAAAATAAATTCCTTTCAGAACATTGTGCCCTATTTTGACTTTTACTTCTTAATTTTATTATGATTAATTTCATTGTTGCATGGTATTTTATTCACAATTTGTTTGTTCACTGTGTGGTTCTCAGTATATAGTGAATGAGCGAATAACTAAGTGATTTCATTCTCAGATTTGTAGTGCCTCAGGTTGCATTTAGTATTACTGCTTCTGTTGTTGTAGTGGATTTCTCAGCTGCATCTGTATTTACTGTAATCGTATGCCATTCACACTATAGTCCTGTCAGATGCTGTTACCTTCATTTCATTTTCTAGTCAGATGTATATTTTGGCATGAGGTTGTCCTCCTTCCTGCTGTTGGAACAGAACTGAAGTGTGTGTGTGTGCGATGAAGGTGGAAATTTATTGCAGAGAATCCTGCAGGGATCCCTGATTCTGTTTAATTCAGAAAATGCAGGCACTTTAGGAAGGTGATATGACACACGCTGACACGTTTATTGACACAAATACTAATTTGAAAGGAAACTTGAGAGCTGGTTTGTTTATTGCATTTGACAAAAAGCCGTTTGAAAGTGCATTAGTGCTTGAGAGAGAAGGAGATCTTGATTATGTGGATGGTCTTAAGGGTCTTTTCACTTGGAGCATTGATTAACAGTGTACTGCGTTTTCTCCCTCAGTTTGGTTCAGGTTTGAAACCACATCAGAACAACTGAGAGTTTGCCGTTTGTTGGCCAACAGTCAGAATTAAAGTATTTATGAAAGCTCAAATGTATTTCATCTACAGTATATGGAAAGTATCAGCAGTTTACACATTTGGATGTCTGTGCTCTTACCTGCAGCAATGTGTCCCATCATTACTTAGCTTTTTATAGCTCATTGAACAAGTATGAAAATATTGTTTAAACCCTTTGCGATAAAGAGCTTATTTGGATTTTTTTCAAAATTATCCATAACCCACTATGGTCTGAGGGGGTTTTGGGGCCCTGGAGAAGTTTTGACATGCCCTGACATTTGTGCTTTTTGCAGTATCTTAAAAACATTGATGTCTAAAATCTGATTACACTGTAACTGCACAAACTGTGCTATAATAATACTGTATGGTGTGAGCAGCAGCATGAATTAATGAATACTGTGTCCTGAAAAAGGGACATTTTTTGTATAGCATTTAGTTTATCATGGGATACATGAAAGCTATATGGCTATGCAGTGATTCCCCTGCCATTATTTTGGGGGGGGCGGCCCCCCAAAATATTTAAATATGAATTCTGCGTGTCTCTGTGTTAATGAATGGCGCAGATGCGCGGTTTTGTGTAGTACTCGTACTGAAACGCTCGTGACGCTTCCGGTGATATTAACTTCTGTCATCTCACTAATGAGGACATAAACACATGAATAACATCTCCAGAACTGCTCTGAGAGTCACTTCATCAGCATTTGACCGTTTCATTTCAGTAAAACTATCCTCATATCATACACACACAGAAATGTAA
>NW_015505481.1:1883819-1947082 GCF_001515645.1 Sinocyclocheilus grahami | reverse complement strand
CCCCCCCCCCCCCCCCCCCACTGGCTATGTATCTTTGTGTGGATAAACAAGCTCTTATTTTATAGATGTATGTAAGTATGTGCGTTTGTGTATGAGTAGCAACCGGACTGCTCTCTGTTGTGGATAAATGACCCCATTATAGTTACACTGGGGGGTCATCTATCAGCTCAACTTGGCCCCATTTGTGCTCAGACACTGTCTGCAAGGGAACGGACACAGCACTGCTTCTGTGCCTCAGCATTTTTTATGTGTGTGAGTCTGAGCTTTTACCTTGCGTGTAAATAACACACACTGCTTTTATAAGTTTTATTTTTATAAATGTGAATTAGCTGATTTGTTTTTGTTCACTTTTCATGAATTAAATCTAGTATAAACTTCTCTAAATGTTATTCAATTTATGGTTGAAAAAAGAAAAAATTATTGTTTATTAACTGTAATTCAGGATATACACTACTGTTGAAATGTCTGGGGTCTGATTGGATACAAAATGACAGTAACGACTTTCACAAAACAAACCAACAATTGTAATTACATTATTAAGGATCATAAGACTGGACAAATTACTGGAAAATTCAGCTTTGCCATCACAATAATAAATTACATTTTAAAATATATTACAATGAAACAGTTATTTTACATTATAATCAAAATGTCACAGTATTAATTTTGTTCTATTTTGATCAAATAAACTCATTCTTGTTGAGTTTTCAAAAACATTAAATTATCTTAAGGAACCCAAACTTTTGCACAATGTTTTATATTCTCTGAAAATAATATTTGTTACACAAATGCACTTTCAAATAAATTTGTCTAGTTTTAAATATGTTCAGCTTTAAAAAAGGGGAAAATGCTGATTTAGAAGCAGATTTTTTGCAGTACAGAGGAGAATAGATTTGATGTATGGTGATGGCGCTCTGTGGATGTGTCCTGCTCTGCAAACCAGCTTGCCAGTCTTTCCCCAGTGCACCCTGGGAGCTCATTACAGGTGTCTCTGAGCTCTTGAAACACACCAGGATGCGGTTGTGTGGATCCTCTTTATTAAATGCTACAAAATAAACAGAAACATCTGACAAGAAATCCACAGATGTGTGATTCACCGTTACTGTATATGCTATAGTGAGGCAGACTGTTTTGTTCTGTGTAATAGTTAGCGTCTCGGTCTGTTTGTAGAGACATATCCATAGAGACTTGTTTGTGTGTGAGTGATTTTCCTGTCAATGCATTGTTTTTCCCATCATTACACAAACAGAGAATCAGGTACTTTTTATCTGCCTTACTTTCTCACCCTGAGCTTGAGTACAAACTTGGGAGGTTTAGGTGTAATTTACTCTCGTTGGAGGAATTTGCTTTTGGTTTCTCCTTGTGAGTAAATAATGTCTGCCTTTTATCATGCCATTTAAAATGCTGGAAATCTCTCTCTCTCTCTCGCTCTCTCTGTCATTTAGAGCCGTAGTCCACGTCACTCCCAGTCCACTCAGTCGGGTTTGGCAGACCAGGCGTCTAAACTGTCCTTCGCATCTGCTGAGTCTCTGGAGACCATGTCTGAGGCCGACATGCCGCTGGGCTTCAACCGCATGAACCGTTTCCGTCAGAGCCTCCCACTCTCCCGCTCTGCAAGCCAGAATAAACTACGCTCTCCAGGTAACATATACCTTCAACATATATCTTTACCTGACACTCAAATACACAAGAATAAGTTATCAACTTTACTAGTGTCAGTGCGTAAGATTTATTTTTTTATTTTTGGATAGAAATGAATACTTTTTTAGCAAAGATGCATAAAATTTACCAAAGTGACAGTAAAAGCATGAATAATATTACAAAAGATTTAGAAATAAATGCTGTTCTTTTACACTTTCTATTCATCAGAGAATTCTAAATAAGTGTATCGCTGTTTTCCCAAAAATATTAAGCAGCAAGCAACTGTTTTCAACATTGATAATAAGAAATGTTTCTTGAGCAGCAAATCAGCATGTTTTAATGATTTCTGAAGGGTCATGTGACACTGAAAACTGGAAAATTCAGCTTTAACATCACAGGAATAAATTCAGTTTTAAGATATTTTAAAATAGAAAACATGTATTTTAAATTGCAATAGTATTTTACAATATCCCTGTTTTACTGTATTTTTAATCAGATAAATGCAGACTTTATAAAACATTAAAAAGATTTCTGACCCCAAACTTTTGAATGGTAGCGTACACAATTTTCCACATACTTCTCTTCTGTTAAGGCCTGTAATGGCCTACAAAGCCCATAAATAATAGAAAATGAAACATCTTCACTGGTGCCTCTTATTCATCCAATCGACTTCCTGTAACTTTCAAATACAACTATTGTTTATGAAACTCTTCTGAACTGTTACTGCATAACCAATTTAAATTTAACAGCCTCTTGAGAAACGATTTCAAAACAATTTCTGGGCGCAATTCAAAATCAAAACGCTTTGTTAAAATGTAAACATCATCCCAAAGGTTATGCAGAAAGTTACTTGAATGTTTGATAGACAGTTAAGTATTCATTATGATAAACATTTCCTAGTAAATAACTCGGAGTACAAGAACAGTTCAAGTTGCAATCAGATTAACTTCAGGAAATATCTTTGCTATTTTTAATAGTGATGTGACACGGTGCTGCATTACTTCTTTAAATGTCACATTGTTTTGTGCGTGCAGCTTTACAGTTGAGTGAGATGACACAATAATTAAACACATTCTGTTGTTTTTCATTTGCTGTGATGGAAAGTCTGATTCATTCTGTTGAATCGCTTTGTTTCAATGGGTTGGGTGGTATAAATGAATCAGTGGGAAAAAAACATGTGCCCCACTGTTCTGGTTTGCTTTTGGCAGAAGATGACATTTCGCTGTCCTGCAATTAGATACTGTGAAATGTTTTCTACTTGTTGATAGTTAATAGCAGTGCTTTAATTACAGCAGTACAATGCATTCAGATGAACTGACCTTCAACAGTTTGTTTTTTAGCTTTGTTTTCCATGGCGTGAAGTATCTCTTAGACGTGATACAGTGTTGTTGAACTTTTATAGCCGAGTGTATGTTAACAGCAAGCGCACAATATTTGCTGAAAGTGATTCGGTTGGAGCTCTTCCCCAGAGAGATTATTATCCCGTCAGCAGGAAATTTAGGATCGCTTGATGCCCCTTTAGGTGAAGTGCGTCGAGATAAACTGACAAAAACTAATGACAAAAAAATCTGCAGTAGGAGGTCAGCAGCCCTGAATGAGCGACTTGCTGTCACTGACATCCCTCCTAAAATCTGTCTGTCACTCTCTCTCTCTCTCACAGCAGTTTACAACACTTTATATTTATGATTTATGCAATTGAATTGCATATAAAATTGACATCCATTTGGATTACACAGTTTTAACATAGACTAATAAACCTAATGTGATGCTTTTCACACTTTATATTTGTCAGTCACACATAAATAAAACAGATAAGCAGCAGGTAAGATTTCTGCACAGTTTATTATCAGCAATTTTCATCTATTTGATTTTATTTAAACAATCTTTTCTTCTAAATGCATTCATTCAGATTGCTTAGAATCTGCATAAATCTGTTCATTGTGAAAAACATTTGAATTCGTTCAGTTAGAAAAGTATGAATATGGCATAAGATTCCAAAAAAATTCAATTAGTTAAAATGTATCAGTCAGAAAGTAATTGGATTTATGTATTGAGGCTGTTTTTTCAGTGTTTAAAACACATTCAGTTTATTAGCACTGTTACAGAAATCTTACCTCTTTCGTTTATGTATAACTGATGAATACTGTATACATCACATTAAGTTGGATAGTTTATAATAAAACTGCGTAAAGCTAATAGATGACAATTTTATATGCCATTCAAATGCACAAATCTCACATTTAGGAGCGTATGCTTCACCATTTTCATCTTGATCATGGTGGTCTTTCTTGACTTTCTTCTTACTTCTCTCCTTCTCTCTCCTCAGGTGTCCTTTTCCTGCAGTTTGGCGATGAGACCAGACGTGTTCATATCACTCACGAGCTCAACAGTTTGGAGACCTTGCACGCACTTATCGTGCACATGTTCCCTCAGAAGCTGACAGCGGGAATGCTGAAGTCCCCGAACACGGCCATCTTGATCAAAGACGAAGCAAGGAACGTCTTCTACGAGCTGGAGGACGTGCGGGACATACAGGACCGCAGTATCATTAAAATCTATCGCAAAGAGCCCATTTATGCCTCCTATCCTGCGGCACATCTGGCCAACGGAGACCTCAGGGTGAGATATTCCTCCTGCATTCAATGATTCAGTTGTTTGCCATCTTACATTGTCTCAGCATGGGCTTATGGATAAAAGAAGGCGCCAAGCATGATCCATATTTAAAGAATGTTTTCTTTCCCAAGTCAAAATAAGAAATCACAAGGTTAAGGATGTAGATCGCAGTATGTGGCGAGATGAAAGGCAAACCTAACCTTCAAATCGACGTCACGGCCCTTTTTGCGTGTTAAATATTTTAAAGGGACGTACCCGTTGTTTGATCCATTGAGCGACGTCTTTCAGATTTGGATGTTCTTGAACTCGGAGGTTTTTGAATTATGCACAGTTTTTGGCATATAACTTGGGAGTTCGGTTCATTTTGTGAGCTCACTGTGCTACCACAGGAGTTTGATGTGGGTTGACTTTGAAATCCGATCATGTTGCGTCACTCTGTTGATCAAATGTTCGTTTTTACTTCTCTGGTGTGAGACGTCTTTACCATTTCATACCCACTGCTATTAGACACGAGTCTCTCAGCTAACAATAGGCATGAGGCTGTTAATGTATGCAAATGTTTCTGTTTATTGTCTGTTTGCATGGAGTGTACTGTATGTATGTACACTGATGTCTGTGTGTGTGTGTGTTTTTAGAGTGTTGTCAGAGTTGGGAAAGCAGAATGGGTTTTCACTCATTTAGACTTAAATCAGTGTAATTAATTACTGACTGGTTGCTTGTATGATAATGAGATGCTAAAGGTTCATATCCACAACAGATTTTTGTTGTAGCAAAAGGTGCTATTGTTTATGTTTAGATTATTTAGTATATATTTAAGACCAATAATTGCTACTTAATTCAGGGGTTTTCAAACTGTATTATGCCAAGGACTACAAAATATGATGATCCCCTGTGCAGGACTGTGTCATAAAATATAAAGGCAGCTATATAGTGATATTTATGTATTATTTATTTATTTATAAAGACCCCTTCTGTGTGATAAAATACTAGGTGTGGTATTACAAAGACAACATGTTTCTAAAATTAAATGTTTTATTTTTCAGGGGGGGGGGGTTACATTTAAATTTTTGAAAATTAAATATTTAAAATATTATCTGCAGAATATTTACTTTAAGTTGCAAGAGTATTTTTTCCTACCCACTATTATGTATAACATTTAAACTGTCCATAGGATTGAATAATTCTGATTAATTTCATGATTTCTGATTAGATAGAATAAAACAGTAATAATATTATTTTTAATGTGTTAAAAATCAACTGAAACATGTAATTAATTATATGCACTTTGCTGGTCCTAAAATACGACCTCCTAGCACTTACTTACAGGACCCTAGGACCCGGTTTGAAAATATTCCCCTGGTTTCATTACTTACGATTCCCAAGTGTTTATGCAGTGTGTGTGTGTGTGTGTGTGTGTGTGTGTGTGTGTGTGTGTGTGTGAGAGAGATAGAGAGAATGATTGTGCAGAGGTTTTTTTCAGTTTTCTTTAAAAATAAAAATTTATACTATACAAAAATTCTATACACTCTAAACTGGAACTTTAGTTTTTTTTAGGTTAATTGCTGCTTTCATATTTTAAATAAAATAAGAGCTCATTGCACCTTTTGACCACTTTGAATTTGTTCAAATTGCCACTCGAGTTGAAACTCTACAGCCCTTCACTGTTTGTGTGTTTGAGTGAATATATAAAGCCCATTTCTCTATCATCAACAGAACTCTAGACAGAACATGTCAACTGCTCCCTGGAGTGTGTACTTGCATTTACGTCAGTGTGTCCGTTGTACGCAGACTAACAAGCTATATCCCTGTAATGCTTCAGTAAGTTTGAGTAAGTTTGACTACTCTCAGAGGTGGGGAACAAAAGGGAACAGAAATGGATCAAAAATGGATCTATTAGATGAGTGTGGGTTTCCTGGTGTTTGTGAATGGAGAGTTTAAAAGCTCTTCCTTCTGCTCATTGTAGCTTAGTAAAGTATATGCGCTCACTCAGAAGCGCTGGTGAAATCTGAATACAGTGTCATGTAATCCAATGTTATGCCAGTAGCTTTAGCTAGGCTGGGTGAAAGGAGTGAATAGGGTGAATGGAGCTCCCCGGAGTTGAATTACAGACCCATGAAAAGAAAGAGTGAGAGAAGGAGAGAATAGGGCAATGAGTCTAGAGCTCTGCTCTTGGTTTTTGTCCTAAACCTCAGAGGATTGCTCTTGCTTTGAGATGTTTGATTTGTCAGCAACTCATTTTCACTTTTGAGTGATTTTTGGCAAATATCCACTTTAACACTCCTAACTATGAATGGAACTAAATTATTCTGTTGAATTGGTGGCTTTTCAATTTTTTTTACATTAGATTTCTGTAGGATTTTAAACATTCTACCAGACAAATAAAATTGTATTGTACCATCTGAATGTAAATTATTTTTAAAAATCTTGAATTATTTTGCGTTTACATTATAAATAATAGAAAACTAACTATTTTAGAAAAAAAAATTATAATTGTTTTTTTTTTTGTTCGTTTTTTTTTTTTTGACAAATCTTGTTAAGCACGAAAAAAAAGCAAAAAAAATTGTAAATGTTAAATTAGAGTAGAACTTGCCAATTTCTAAAAACACAGATGACATCACTTCCTCTTCATTATGTCATTTAAAGGGATAGTTCACCTTCAGTTGGTCCCCATTAGTGTTTTCTTTGTTTTTCTTACCCATATTATGGAAGTCAATGGGGACCAGCAACTGAAGGTGAACTATCCCTTTAAAATGACAGTTCACTATTATTTTGAGGTAAATAAGTGTTGTGATATCAAATTGATTTCATTTATCAAATTTATTTTTGTATTTATATCAAAATTAGTATTGTATTTATTATTATATTATATATTATTAATCATGTATGCATTATGCATTCATGCATCAAAATTTTTTCTTCTATGACTTGGACACAGATTATTCAAATAAATTACCCAGAGTGATATATTCATAAAATGAATATGAAAATGTATTTTCTCTGTTTTATTTTAGAGAGAGATGGTTTACTCATCCCGGGACTCGTCACCTACCCGTCGCCTCAACACTCTCCCTTCCTCCACTGCCTCGCCCTCCTCCAGCTCTCCTTCTCGATCTCGTCTCTCCTACAGCGGAGGTCGGCCCCCCTCTTTTGCTGGTCCGGGCCACCCTCACCCACAGGGTCCCCAGCATCCGTCCCACTCCCACCACCCTTCGCCCTCTCACGGACAGGCTCAAGGCCTAACCCCCTCCTCCTCGGCCATCCTGGAGCGGCGTGATGTCAAACCCGACGAGGAGATGTCTGGTAAAGGCATGGTCCTCCTAAAGAATGAAGGTCTTTATGCTGATCCGTACAGCTTGATGCACGAGGGTCGGCTTAGTATCGCTTCTACTCAGTCCCTGGCCACCATCGCCGACCCTTTCGGCTTCCCGGTGTCAGGAGGTCTGTACCGCAGAGGGTCGGTGCGGTCTCTCAGTACATACTCAGCTGCGGCGCTTCAAAGCGACCTGGAGGACAGCCTGTATAAGCCTGGAGGTTCTCTATACTCCGATACCTACAGCAGCTCCACGCTCGGCATGGGCTTTCGTCTGCCGCCCTCCTCCCCACAGAAGATTCCCGACGTGCAGCTGAGGGACAGGGATTCGTTCACTGGGTCTCCCAGCCGAGGGTCACCTGTGAGAACCACCTTCCGCAAAGACTCGGCTTCCTCTTCGGTGTTTGTGGAGAGTCCGAAGTCCAGACCCAGCTCCAGTTCTGAACCCCTAGGAGATGGGAGTAAGGGACCAGGATTTGGGTCGTCATTATCTGGGGGCGAGACGGACACACGGTGAGCACTAGCAAAAGTACATGTACATTCATGTGAGGTTATTTATTTACTTTTTCATTGACAAACACACATTTTCATGGACAAGAACGGAACGTCAGTCTGCACACGTTCAACATAAATTAATAAACAGCATTTAATATTATGCAAATGCTAGAAAGAAATCCTTATTAAAGGTATAGTTTACCCAAAAATGAAAATTCTGTCATTAATTACTACCCCTCATGTCGTTCCAATCCTGTAATTCATATTCAGAACACAAATTAAGATATTTTTGATGAAATCTGAGAGCTTTCTGATCCTGCATAGACAGCAATACAGCTGACACGTTCAAGACCCAGAAAGGTAGTAAGGACATAGTTAAAATAGTCCATGTGACATCATTCCAAAATTTTTGTATGCTTTTTTTTTTTTTCATATTCGTCATCCTTTCCTATCAAAATGCTTGCTATGGATGCGAAAACACAGAAAATCTAACCTAATCAGATTTTTTTTTTATGACGGATGAAAGTTTCGGAGACGGTGTGTAAACGTGATTGACAACGTGAGGTCGGATTTATTTATTTATTTATTTTTTATTTAATATTTAAATGTATATTTTGGACAAGAATTTTGGACTCGGTGTGCAAAGACCTTTAATTTTATGACTCTACGAGAATATTTTTTGTGCGCAAAGAAAACAAAAATAAAGACTTTATTCAACAATTTCTTCTCTATATACAGTATACTGTATATTTAAATAACTTTTTTGAAAGTAATCATTTAGGAGCATATGTTATTGTTGTTTACGTCATGGTTGCACCATATGCATAATGCATTAGTCTTTAAACTAAAACCTTTGATTTTTTTCCAAAATCTTAAATATATAAAACATTAATATATATATAGTACATTTATAAGAACTTGGCAAAGTTGGCACATGATTTAAACAAGCTTTTTAATGTCTCGTTTGCTTTATCTTGTTTGTCTTTATCGGATTTATTTTGGGCATTGTCTTTTCATTGGGATTTTCTTGGATGTTGTGGCACATTTTTTACAGATACTGGATTCTTCTTACTCAGTTTTCTTCCAAACAGATTGATCTAACAGCTAAACAGTTTTTACTCTGTGCTAAGCTACACCTACTCACTAGAAAATGAAACATTTGCCCGGGCACTGGCACTTCATTATTGAGAGATCTTGAGTGATGCCCCTAGGCCAGGGGTGTCACATTCTGCTCTTGGAGGGCCACTGTCCTGCAGAGTTTAGCCCAGTTAAACAAACCTGAACCAAAGTAATCAAGGTCTTCAGGACTGGGACAAGTTGGAGCTAAAGTCTGCTGGACGTTGGCTCTCCAGGACCTGGATTGAACACCCCTGCCCTAGACAATCCACTGTTAGGGGAAATGTTGTCTTTGAACAGATATGACTGCCAGTAATGGAACATCTACTACTATAACAGTGTTTAAGAGAAAATTTAAGCAAAAAACCCTGGGAAATGTATGTTAAAAAAGTTTACACTTATATATTTTCTGTCTCTGTCTCGTTAGCAGGGATCGTATGGAGGCAATGGAGAAGCAGATAGCCAGTCTGACTGGACTGGTTCAGAGCGTCCTAACCCGAGCACCAGACAGTGACAGCACGTAAGACATGAATACATCCATAGAGCCATCTATGATCCATTTACATGGAACCAGTGCCAATCAGATGCTCACTTACAATGACAACCTATCTATAAAAGCCATCTCACATATACAGGCTTCTGATAAGTCAATCACAATAAGCATTTGACACGTAAAGATCATTGTACATGGTACACAGTAACTGTGTGAGTTCACAGTTCAACTTATTTTATGGAGAAATAACATTATATGGAGAAATAAATGGCATTTTGTTGTTCATTTTTTGTATAGTTTGATAAGTTTTCACATGCAATGTTAAATACGTAATTTACAGTAATTGCATCATTTATAGAAGCAGCCTGTTGTTTGTTAGCATTGAACTAAAGCAGTAGTGAGTGTGTGTTGTGCTCTCTCTTGTGTATGGAAAACATCTGTACTTAAGACTGTGTACCATGTAAAATGTCCTTGACACTAAAAAACTGTTTTACGCAATACATTCAACCATTTCACACATGCTCACTGTTGTTATCATGGTTCCATTTTGCTATCATGCGGTAATATCCTGTGTTCTCTTGTTTGCTATATAGCCATTGCCTTTTCTTATGTTTCATAAGCTTGCAAAAATGTCTTCACTTGCTGACTGTAAGTGCTTGTATTGAACTTGTGTGTGGTGGTGGTCTTTTTTGTCCTGCGATGGCCATGAGTCTCTTTGTACCCGATGCTTTGATGTTGCTGGACATTTATTATCATTCATATTCGATGTGACAAGTCATTCACATCAACTATTTGATGAAAGGAAATGAATAATAATTAGATTCTTATCTCAAAAAGAGAGTTTTGAAGAAAGCATTGAGAAGAGATTATAAGATTATTGTATAAATAGGGTGTTTAATTCAGATTAGGTAGAGTTAAAGATAGAAATGCCTGATATAAATCCTGTTGATTAGAGAGGGGTTTTTTTGTGTGTATGAACAAAAAGTCAGATAATCACAGTGCAAATCTGTGCATTTTGGTGTTAAAATCCTATAGCGCTGAAATTTGTGCTCATAATTTACCCTGGTGTAAATAGGCCTTAAAGATACTTTTAAGTGAGAGTTCATTGCTGACCTTTAGATGTTATTAAAGCCAGTGACTTGTGGTTAAGCATAGTGTTTAAATTGTTTTGGATTATAAAAAATAGGTAGAATAGATAGAATGGGTCAGAATGAAGAATAGTATCATATTGGGTTGTATAGTTCAGTTCTAATACACCACTATTCAAAAGTTTGGAGTTGCTAAAATTGTATAATGTGTTAGAATGAAGTCTCTTATGCTCACCAAGAGTGCATTTATTTGATTCAGTAATAACAATAAGTAAGATATACCACTCTAAAAAATGCTGGGTTGTTTCAACCCAACTTTGGGTCAAATATGGACTAACCCAACGTTTGGGTTAAAACTTTAATTAAAAAATTTAACCCAACAGTTGGGTTAGTCCATATTTGACCCAAAGTTGGGTTGAAACAACCCAGCATTTTTTAGAGTGCAGTAATAACAGTAATATTGTGAAATATTATTACAAATTAAAAACAACTCCTCTATTTAAATATATTTTGAAATGTAATTTATTCCAGTGATGCAAAGCTGGATTTTCAGCAGTCGTTACTGTAGTCTTCAGTGTAAAATCAATATAATATGGTGATTTGCTGGTCAAAAAACAATTCTTATTACTATTAATGCTGGAAACAGTTTTTTTCAGGATTCCTTACTGAATAAAAGTAATAATTTCTTTAAAAAAAAACATTTCTTATTGACTCCAAATTTTTGAACAGCAGTGTACATGGTTTAACACAATTGTTTTATAGGTTAAATAAAGCTGTGTTACTCAAAGGAATTGTAATGTGTGGAAATAGTAAAAGCGCAATAACAGTAGCATAACACAAGATAGATAGCAAAACCTTTTGTAAGCCATAGAGAAGGCTAGTGTAGTCGTCGTGTTAGAGAAGTGTAGTGTCAGTATAGTAATAGGTGCTGTAGTACAGTGGTAGTATCATGGCTGTATGATCCTCAGATGCGGCCTGCTGCGTCTCTGCATGATGGCGGGCTGCCCGCCGGACCAGGGGGCGGACTTTTCACGGCCCTTCCCTTTCTCTTCCAGCGAGAAGACCGAATCCACCAGCGACGGCTCTGCCACAGGAAGTGAGTCCAGCTACTTCTTTATGGTTGTCCAAAGCAGTTGTGAGGCAGGCTATAAAGCTAATGTCTAAAATATCATGTTCTTAGTAGATCAGGCTGGCTCAAGTTTAAAAACTGCTGATCTCAAACAGGCTTTTGACATATTAAAACAACAAGACATGAATCTTCATCAGAGTGCACTTGAATGAAGGACCCTACCTTGTTTTCACTCCTTTGTTCTTTTTTGTCAGAACAACCTTGATGTTTTCACGGATATTGCTCAGTGCTCCTTTTTGTGTTAGTTTTCAGTTTTGTTCCTTCTCAAATCCGTAACGGGTGTCCTCAGAGAGCGTCTTCATCAGTGGCCAAGCCTTCAAAGGCTGCAGCCAGGGTTTTGATTTGCTAGATTTGTCTTTGAAGGTTCTTCACGGTTAAGAGAGGTGAGTCTAAGCCGACTCTCACCTCAGTAAAGGGCCATCGAGAGAGTTTCCCATGAGTCCTAGTTTCCCCTTTTGAATCTGATCCACGAAAAGTCCAATTCAGCACTCTGTTTCTTTACTTCATTACGGTTATTTAGTTAACTGCCAGCTGAAAGCTTCTAATGTATGTTACAGCTGGCCGGCTGAAGAAGAAAGGTAGCCTTGTCTCTGCTCTCTCATATTTAATTGGTCTTTCCTGGTGTATGTAGTGGCCGTGTTTGTTTTTATATATACGAAAATGTGATCCTTCTGTTTCTTTAAAAAGATTGTCCACCCAAAAATGAAAATTCTGTCATCATTTACTTAGCCCCAGTTTGTTTCAAACCTGTAAGAGTTTCTTTCTTCTGTTGAGCACAAAATAAGGTATTTTGAAGGATGTTGGTCAAACATTTGATTTGATTATTCACATTCTTCAAAATATCTTCTTTTGTGTTCAATGGAAGCAAGAAACTCTTACAGGTTTGAAACAACATGAGGGTGAATAAATGATAGAAATGACAGAAGTTTCATTTTTTGGGGTGGACTATCCCTTTAATGCCTGATCCCACTGTAGTTTTCTATTGTATCTCTCCTCTGTGGCCTGTCTGCACTAGATCTGCTCTCCCTCAGTCTGTTTTCACTCCTGAACTTAACACATTCACACGCTGAAAATGAAGTGTGGGGAGGATGTGTTGGTTTTCACATTTCCTGAATCTTGGGGAATCAGTACATGTACCCTTTTGTTAAAAACGACTGACTGGAGAGTGCTGGTATCTCTGTATTCCTCACTAACAGCATGTTCCTGAATGGGTTCTGGAGGTGACAACACTCTTTACTATCCCTTTAATGCCTGATCCCACTGTAGTTTTCTATTGTATCTCTCCTCTGTGGCCTGTCTGCACTAGATCTGCTCTCCCTCAGTCTGTTTTCACTCCTGAACTTAACACATTCACACGCTGAAAATGAAGTGTGGGGAGGATGTGTTGGTTTTCACATTTCCTGAATCTTGGGGAATCAGTACATGTACCCTTTTGTTAAAAACGACTGACTGGAGAGTGCTGGTATCTCTGTATTCCTCACTAACAGCATGTTCCTGAATGGGTTCTGGAGGTGACAACATGCTTTGTGTGTGTGTGTGTGTGTGTGTGTGTGTGTGTGTGTGTGGGTTAGTGTACCTCTGTCTGAAAACACAAAGAAGGATGGGTGTAGAGCAAAAGTCCTTGATCTGGTTTCTGGTGATCTTCCTTTCCGCAGAGTTTAGCCTCAATCCTAATCAAACACACCTGATCCAGCTAGTCAAGGTCACTTGATTGAATTTACAGCCAGGTGTGTTGAAACATGGCTGGAACTAATACTGTGTTCAAATCCTCCTGGGAAGTTCCTCCTTAAAAGTTCGGAAATCATAATTATGACATTATGAAGTGATTTTGCTCAGAATAAAATAGACTCGCAGGGCAGTTTCACATTTCTTCCTCTTGATTTTTTACTTACCGACTAAGACAGAAAGCTTTTAGAGCTAATAAAACAAAATAAAGAGCAATAATGAACATTAGGTGTATAATTGTGTATTTATTGGTGTGTTTTATCACTCCATGCTTTCATGGAGAATCATTAGAAATGTACAGTACTTTGGTCTCCTCGTAAACCAACTAAATGGCTAGTGTTTTCAGGCAAGCTTTATATTTATTGTTCTCTAACAGTACACACAGAAAATCTGTACATACTATACTGCACCATCAACATTCACAGCTTATGATAAAAAAAACTATCTGCCATAATTCTTTAATCGACCTGACCTCAACTTGGAAAGTCTGGGCTTAAGCAATCTTCAGGTCAGAAATATCACAATCATGAGCTTTGTTCTCATGAATAACCAAGCAAAGTCATATTTACCAGGAGTTTCCAGAAAAATATTAAGCAGCACAACATCAGCATATGAGAAGGATTTCTGAAAGATAATGTGACACTGGTGCAATGATGCTGCAAATTCAGCTTAGCCCTCACAGGAATCAATTACATTTTAAAATTGTACAAATTTTAATAGCATGTAACAATATTACTGTTTAATCAAATACTTGCAGCTTTGGTGATAATGAGAAGAGTCACCAAGTCACCACTAATCACCAAGCCCACATTTTTGAAAGTGCTAATCTGCAGCACATGAGAGTGAATGATTTTGTAATTATTACCAATATAAAGCTACACACTCCTAACTGTTTTCTTTATGCAAATATATTCATTGTTTGTTAAATTCCATGCATATAAGTAGTGTAAAAATGATGCAGGTGCATTCATTTATATCTACTGATAAAACAGGAAACAAAGAGCTTTTGATCTTGTTCCATTTTGGATATTGTGTTTTCAACTTGAATGTGTTATGCAGTATATCCTAAAAGCAATTGCCTAACTTGGCTGTAAGAGTTTGCCAGGTGGACTTGAATCCAGCATTATCCTGGATTTCTGACTATTAAATATGACTTTATGTTTGCGTTAAACTTTTAAACACATTCGTTGTAACTTGGAAGCAGCATAAACTCTGTTGTAAGGTCGATCTCCAGGAGCAGGACTAAACAATGCAGGTGTAGATGGGTAAGTGCAAAATAATTCGTATTTGATTGAGTGCGTCTTTCGAGCTGACAGTGTAGAATCTTTGTCCTGTGTTGTGGTTATTAGCGCTGACTCCATCTGCCCCGCTGGCACTGATGCCGCCACCTTCATCTGGAGGCTCTCGGGCTTCCACCGTCTCCAGGCTACAGATGCATCTTCACCTGCATGACCTACAACAGAACGCCACCGATCTGCGCAAGCAGCTCGCACAGCTCCGTAAAATGCAGGTAAGACATTACAATCTCGTGCATCTTGACACACAGCAGGTGTTCTGATTGACTGATTGTTCTGATTGACTGATCGTGGCATTTAGCTTTCAGGGAGCTCAAGTTAAATCACATTTATTTATAGAGTGCTTTGTATAATACAGACTGTCAAAAAGCGGCTTCAAAGGAATAAACAGGAAAATAATAGTTTTAATACTGCAGAATTCATGATGAAACGAATTCTATTTCAGCTGTAAGCAGCTTTACAAAAGACAATAGTGTCATTATTCAGCTCAATTTAGTTAAATGTTGAGGACAAATGTTTCTTGATGCTCGAAACTTTGTAATTTCACTCCTACTTAGAAAGGTGTCACTTTTCGATTGACAACAACACTCACAGCATCAGTGCAAATGATCACACATTACACAAAATACTGCTCCAAATTGCTTTCATTTGATAGCTGTGAATTATGATAGCTGTATTTTTGCTTAGATTCAGTCATAGAAACGCACACTACTGGCACAGTTGGAAGGTCAGACATTGTCATTATTGTAAGACCTCTGTCTCAAAGTAAGGAATAACTGACAACAGACCGCTGAAATATTGAAAAATTGAATGCATACCTGAGGTCGAAATGCGGCATGATGCGAAGCCAATTACCTGTTACTCCTTAGATGTGTATTAAAATATGAATTCTTAAGGCAGTTCCGTGTCAGTTATTCCACTTATACCATGGAAATCACTTGTACGTGTGCTAGACTTGGTTAAGTGTAAAACACTATTCGCAGACCTGGAAATACTTCATAGCCATATTGGAATAAGTGTCAACCAGTCAGAATCAACTGAACAATGCTAACACCTAACACTGCAAGCCATCTAGATGTTTGCCTGCTGGCAGGGAGGACGATTTAAGGAGGTGATACAGAAGGTGATACAGAAGGCACAGACGGCAGGAACATCAGTGCCGATTTGTAGTCTTCACAATATCTCACAGTCTAATTTATTTACACACAGCAGCGAAAAACAAAGAGGACGTGCTGAATGGCCTCACCTGGTATTTACGGCAGATTTGTTGCTCCGTCCTGATGTAAAATGCAGCGATCTCGGTCATGTTTAGAGTTCAGTTTGGAAAGTTTGCATGCGTTACACACTTCAACATTCAAACCAGAGGACTTGATGGTAAAATCAAACCTATTTGAACGTTTTTGAACATTTTTGATTGTGTTACTGATGATTTTAATACATATTTGCAAAAGATAGACACTGACAATTTTGGATTCAAAATCACTTACTTTTTACATTACAGAAAGTTTATATTGAAATGCTGGTGTTCTGTACCTGTGTGTGTTAAGTTGGGCAGAAATACAGAGAAACAGACAGAAAAAGCGGAAGAAGAGTGATGTTTGATAAGTTACCTCTATGGGGAACAGGGAACATTCAGATACTGTATCAATCAGAAACGTATCTGTCAAAATGTCAGATTTTTTAGATATGGACCAACTATCTCAAGACAGCAGTCGTCTCTGACGAGCAGGATGGATATAGAATCTGATGTCTGAATGGGGCAAAATGTCTTAAATAAAATATGTATGGATACTGTTGTAAACTGTTGCAATTCCTTGTATGGCCAGCTGTCAGATTATCATGGTGACATGTTGAGCAGGAGTATGATAAAGGGAAATGTTTGTGTTGGTGAATGTGTGAAGGAGGAGAGAAAGGAAGGATGTGGAGGGAGCTTTAGGGAGGGCTGAAAGCCAGCAGAGAGGAGACGGCACACTAACAGTCTGACAGATCCTATTGGGTTGTGTGTCTGTCATACGCTTTCCTTTCTGTATTTACAGAGTTCCCACAGTCTTGCAACACCTGGAAATGCAAGGGAATTTTTCAATTATTTTTTCTAGCCTCAAAAAGTCATGGACATTTTTACAGCGGAAAATGATTTTTTCTAGTTATGCTCAGCTATAAAATTGCATCAGACATTTCTCTTTGTGAGTGCAGTGTCTACAAACAGGGATCTCGCAGCAATGAATCTTCATGACTTTTCCAGTCATCCATGATTTCTAAGAATAATTTTATATGGATTGCACTCACCAAGAGCAATTTTAACTCATTAAATATTTCAAAACCAAGCATGAATAAATAAAAAAGGAAAAATAGAATATATATATTTTTAATTTAATTTGATTTTTATTTTTTTTACTTAACAGGGACATTGTACATTAACATTATTTTTCAACCATAGTCCCTGGACAGAATGTTGCAAGTCTTACAATTTACGAATAGAACATAGTCTATATATAGAAAGAGATTTTTTTTAAAGATTTATTTACATTTATTTTTATCCAGCATGGATGCATTTCTATTTAACAAAAATGCTGTTATTTTGAACTTTCTATTCATCAAATAATCCTGAAAAAATGTAAAACAGTTGCCACAGAAATATTAAACAGCAACAACTTTTTGACACATTGATAAGAAATGCTTCTTGAGCAGCAAATCAGCATATTATAATGATTTCTGAAGGATCGTGAAGACTGGAGTAATGCCTGCTGAATATTTAGTGTTGCCAACATAGGAATAAATAACATTTTTAAAATATGTTATAATAGAAAATATATAATGTAATATATTATAATAGAAAGATGTTTTAAATTGTATATTACAATTTTACTGAATTTTTGATTAAATAAATGCAGCCTTGGTGAGCATAAGAGATTTCTTTCAGAAACCTTTAAAATCTTACTGACCCCAAACTTTTGAACAGTAGACACACATTGTGTTTATATATAAAAAAAGAACCATGAACGGAAAGTTTTTGGGAAGCCATAGAAATTAATTGATCAAAAAATGTGGGAATGCTGTATTTATTACACTACTGTGTATAAGTATATCTAATTGTATGTGTATGAGTGTATTTATGTGTAAGTGAGCATGTGTTCAACTAGTCATTTATTTTTCTGGCTGCTGCTGTGTGTGATTCACTCCTATAGCAGGGCAGGCAATAACTCTTAATATCATGCTCAATGATGAGATGGTATGGGCCAGCAGGGATACATAGATGAAGAGAGAGAGAGAGGAAGCTGGCCCCAAATCAAGTCAGCTTTTCAATCAGCAGTGCTTTAATAAAAATTGACTGTGGAATGATCGCTACCGGTGTGATTCATGAGTAAACACTCGCATCTCTACCGTGAACTCTCTGAATAAACAGAGAAAAACAGGAAAGGAAGCTTTTAGAGAGACGTCCGTTTCTCTCAATGGAAGCAAGCTGTGAGAGCCAGAAATCCTGCTTGTTTGTAGGTGACCAAATACTTATTTTACAGAGGAATTTACCAATTAATTCTTTAAAAATCCTACAATGTGATTTTCTGGATTTTCTTTTCTCATTTTGTCTCTCATAGTTGAGGTATACCTATGATGAAAATTATAGGCCTCTCTCATCTTTTTAAGTGGGAGAACTTGCACAATTGGTGGCTGACTAAATACTTTTTTGCCCCACTGTACATAATAATATGAAGGTTTTGTATGCATATTTATGACAACTGTCATTACGTGTAATTTGCTCAGTTATGTAATTTTTAATGCAAAGATGACATTGTTTGAGATGTCTTTGTTATGGGCTATGGTTAGGGGTAAGGGTAGGGGTAGGGTTAGGTTAGGGTTAGGTCAAATAATGTCATATTTGCATTAAAAATGACATAACTGAGCGAATGACACTTAATAACAGTTGTCATAAACATGCATAAAACCTCCTTCATATTCTTGACATGTGTCATGTCATGATTATGAAGGTGTCATGTCAATCTTATGCACACCCCTTCAAGTAAAGTGTTACCGGAAATTTTTACTTTTATACAAAGGAGTTCACATGATTAATTTGCTTATTCAATTAGTGACCTAGAAAGAGTGCAGAATCTTAAATATTCCTTTGTTATTTCCTACACAATGGTTCTTCGTGTTCAAAAACCTAAAACCATTTATTTCCATATGGAATTTTCTAAAAGAATTAGATTTCAATATATGGAAGATGAAAAATTGTAGTCCTTATTACATAATATAAACCCTGCAGCTGTAAAGAGTCTGCATTTGCAAAAGAAAGACAATCCCATACTGCAAAAAATGAACAAATAATTATAAAATATAAAATATTCTTAATTATGAAATAAAATATATAGTATATATTAATAGGGTCATATGACGTTGATAAAAATAACATTATGTAATGCAATGCATTTATGCGGTTTAAGGTAAAAAAAAAAAACATTATTTTCCACATAGTGTACATTATTGTTTCTCCTCTATGCCCCGCCTTTCTGAAACGCGTCGATTTTTACAAAGCTAATTGGTCTGAAAAGCAAGGTGTGCTCTGATTGGCCAGCTATTCAGTGCGTTGTGATTGGCCGAATACCTCAAGCGTGTGACGGAAATGTTACGCCCCTTACCATACTGTGATGCCGTGTCCCGGCGCGATGAGACAAAAACATGAAAACCCATTATAAACGAGGCATTCGTTGCATCCAGTGGGGACATAATTATGGATTATAATGACTTATACTGTCTTTTTACGTGTTGCGTTGCATCGCACTGCGTAATCATAAAACCATGTCTGCATTTGTGATCGGAGAAATGACAAACAACAAGCGCTACTCTACACTGCCCAAAACTCGCGTTTGAATCGTCATTGGCAAATCCTTTAAATATGAAAACTTACTTACAGGCTTAGTACTTACTGGTCAGAAGACGCAGAGACACAGCAGGCCGCATCTGGTCAGAAGTGCCAGACTGTCCTTGCAAAGTTGGAACTGCCCCACTTTATAGAAACAGCCTTTTTGCACAGACGCATTGTAGAATACTCTGCGGGTTCAGGAAACAGTCCTCCATAAAATATCTCTTTGGGTTTGAGACTACTCTATACTGCTCAAAACTCGCGTTTGAATCATCAGTGGCAAATTATTTAAATATAAAAAATGTACTTGGCTGTGAATCAGAAGCGCCAGACTGTCCTTGCAAAGTTGGAACTGCCCCACTTTATAGAAACAGCCTTTTTGCACAGACGCATTGTAGAATACTCTGCGGGTTCAGGAAACAGTCCTCCATAAAATATCTCTTTGGGTTTGAGACTTTAGTCTTTCCTTATCTATGCACGAACAGCTTGTAACATTCCAAAGAGAAAGGAAAATTGAAATTGCATCATATGACCCCTTTAAGCATACTACGTACAGTATATGTAAGTATCTACTAGTACTTAAAACAAGATAATTTTGCTAGAGAAGTGAACTTAAAAGCAAACCTGAAAGCAACCTGCTTGGGAAAGAGTTGTTTTGCAAAATGCTTTTACACTACTTAAAACACTACTTAAAGCCTTTATGTATAATGCATTATAAAAGTAGTTTTAATGCATTGTAATGCACCTTATAATGCATTGTACAATATCATGAATAATTGTAGAGGGGATGTTGCAACAGTCTGAGCATGTCGTGCGGGGACGGCGAGATTGGTGTCAATTGCTTTGGTGTCGAGAGCCAAGCCGCTGGTGTCATGACAACTGCAGATTGCTGAGTTAGACTATTACCTGCCTGAATGCCAGAGCTGGAGACACGGCCCCTGCCCTCGTCCCGTTACCTAGGAGACATGGATATGTTGAATAATGCATGAGACTCATAAATAATTCAGCTTGAGGAGGAACTACCGCCAAATGACACTAAAATCGCATCGTACACACAAACGTAGAGTGTGCAAAAACACAGTGGTTACACACTTTTCTCATTATCGGCGCTATGCAAGTGACAAAGTCCACTGTTTTTCTCTCAGGGCAAACAAACATTGTCTGCAGAGCGCTTACACATCACAAAATTATGGTGATATCTGGTATTCCAACTCCCACACAACCTTCAACATGCACAAATTGAAAATACTAGAAAATAAACTCAAGAACATGGATGCGCATTCACATTAGGGCATTCAAGAGACCTTAAACTAATGTGATCCATCATACGGTATATATGCACACACTATCAAAGTCAATTCTATAATATTATACCTTCACATTCAAGATGACAGCTGCATATGGTCAAAGACAGGTCAATGTTAAATATGGATACATATATGAGTCATCTGATGGCTGTGTTGTGATGGATTGTGACAGCTGACCTTCTGTAAAACGCTCCCACACTGATACACCTGAAATGTCTTACGACTGTAATGCTTAACAATCGTTCATAGATAAATGCTGAACATAGAAGGGCTGCGATTGGTTGTTGGGAATATTGTTCTAGAAACACCATAGGAGGCTGATCAAGTAACATGTCCTGCGTTATATAAATCACCTCAAGCAGTGGTTATCAATTTTTTTGACCGAAAGCCTCTGCTGTCCAACACAATATTTTAACACCCCTCCCCCATGTTGGTAAATATTTCCAGTATTTCTACTGTAATTATAAAAAATCTGCTTAAAACTTTATTAACAGACACTGAAAGCATTAAAATATTAAATTAACAATTATTCTATATGTTCTTCAATGAAATAAGATAAAATATGATTTTTAGTTATTAGATATTTATGTAATAGTTTATGTTTTATGCATTTTTTATTTCTCAACTGGAGTTGGATTATTTCCGAAATGTTAATTTGAGAGATATATATATATATATATATATATATATAAATGTATTTCCCTTTAATTTTAAAGTCGTCCTTTGGCCCTTGGAAATTTGACGAGGACCCCTATTGGGCCCTGGCCCTCTGGTTTAATAATGATACACTGAAAAAAATAGCTATGAAACAATTTTCACTCAGAAATTGCTAGTAAATTTCACAAATAATTACAATAAAAATGCTCCCTCTAGCATCTTAATTGGATTTACACAGCCATACATGTTTATAATATGCATTTACGTGACAAAGGCATAGCTAGCTAGTCTTTGTAATGTGTTTTCAGCAATACATTTCTAGCATTTATAATGTGTTTAGAACCAGTTCTCTAAATTGCCTTTACACAAACTTTAATTGGTTTGTATTTGTGTGTAGTTGCAGAACCAGGACTCCATGCGCAGTCTACTGAAGAGGACCGAGGCAGAGCTGAGTCTGCGTCTATCAGATGCGCTGAGGAAACAGGAAGACCCTCTCCAGAGACAGCGCCTCCTAGTGGAAGAGGAGAGACTCAAATACCTGAACGAGGAGGAACTCATCATACAGCAACTGCAGTGCGTCTCGCACACAATATGTGCGATAATAATGCAGTCTGAGGCACTAGATTAGTGACACTGCTGCATAATGTTGAAAAAAAATTATTTCCCAGTTAGTTTTATTGCACAGGTTCTCATCAACTCGAAAGTGAATAAATGCATAACAATGTGGCATAAACAGTCTCAGTTAAAGACCTGCAGACCCGCACTTCAGTGTTAGCCTGTACAAATAACGGACAGCATCTCATTGATTTATTTTCTTCCAATTAAAAGCAGCAGGGTGACTAAATCCGCCTCTACAACTCGCTGCCAGATCAGTCGTGTTGCTTTTAATTGATAGCAGTTATTAAGTATAGCTAACAGCCAGCTGATGTGATTCAATTATAAACGGGACGCTGTTTGTAACAAACCATTTTGTGGGGGGTGGATTTATTTGACGTGGTTAAATTGGATTTCGAGTGTAAACACTCTGACTGTGTCTCAGTCGTTTAGTGCTAATACACCCTGCTGCACTGACACTTATTCAAATGCGTGCCGACGCCACAGCGCAGGGAGGCAGGCTTGGGATTTTCACACGCATCTCGTGCTACATTTTTGAACTTTTAAATGTCAGAAACATCAAAACGTGCAAGATTCCCTTCTGAGTAATAACACAGCGTCAATTAATATGCTCTTTCTGAAACAATCAATATGTAATGAAGCTAATGAGTGGGTGTTTGCTCTTGACAGTGATCTGGAAAAGTCAGTGGAGGAAATCAAGAAGGAGATGTCTGTCAGTCACCGACATGTGACAGTGCAGGAGCTGGAGGAGAAAAGCTCGCTGCTGAGGAAACTGGGAGAGACTCTCACCGAGCTGAAGAGTGAGACAGACGCTTTTCTGTCCTTCACAGCCAGACACTTGAACCTCAGTTAGCGAAGAGAGTTGTTCACTTCTCTGCCCGTCTGTTTTTCTCTTTGTCTCTCTCGTTCAGATCAGTTCCCGGGGCTCCAGAGTAAAATGCGAGTGGTGTTGCGAGTGGAAGTGGAAGCGGTGAAATTCCTGAAAGAGGAGCCACACAGACTGGACGCTCTGCTTAAACGCTGCAGATCTATCACAGACACTCTCACTACGCTGAGGAGGTAGACAAACACTTATTTAATCATTCCTTGTCTAGCCGCACATCTCAAATGTAATTTACTCTTCATTATTGTGTGTTGTTTTATGGTTTAATCAGGCAGGTGAATGAAGGAGTGTGGAAGACCCAGGATGAGTATTCCAGCCCCTTTCCTAAACTCGGAGGAGGGGACGAGTACAGGAAGAACACAGACTTTAATATTCCAACCAGTCCACCGCTAAACCTCAATGAGACCAGCCTGGCTAACTGGAGCCCTCACTCTGGTCAAAGCCACAGCCACTCGAACCCTTCTAGTGTACAGCGTGAGAAAGATTCTCATGGGATGGTGGGCTCGTTGAAGGGGCGGGAGCTGGGCGAGCTGGGAGGTCGAGGAGGGTCTGATAAGGCCTCATCCGTGGAAGTGAGACTGGTGAGGAATGAGATTTAAAATGAAAGAAACCATTTGTCTAAATGTATACAATAGCAATAACTTTTTTTATTTAGTAATGTTGTTTTAATATGTAAAGGTCTGACGTCATTAAATTAGACGATAGTATGAAGGTATATTTTTTAATTAGAAATTAACCTTGGACAATTTGTGTTGCTAAAAAGAAAATGACAGTTGATTAATCAACCATTTAAAATACTTATTATGCAAAAGTGGCAGTAATAAAGTTCATAAAGATAAACAACCATTCAAAAGTTTGAGGTCAATAAGGTTTGTTTTTTTTTTCAAAAGAAATTAATGCTTTATTCTCCAAGGATCAAATTGATTAAAGGTGACATTAAGAACATTTATAGCGTTACAAACCATTTCTATTTAAAAAAAAAAAAAAAGCTTTTTATTTGCTTTCTATTCATCAAAGAATCATGAAAAAAGCATGAACTATTTTCATCATTAATAAAATAAATGTTTCTTGAGCAGCAAATCAGCATATTAGAATGATTTCTGAAAGATCATGTGACACTGAAGACTGGAGTGATGATGCTGAAAATACAGCTTTGCATCACAACATTTTAAAATATATTCAAATAGAAAACTGTAACTGTAATTTTACTGTTTTTACTGGATGTTTCAATGAACAAATGCAGTCTTGGTAAATGTAAGAGACTTCTATCAAACACACACACACAAAAAAAATCTTATCGTCCTCACAATTTTAATAATAGTGCACATGCGCATATTTCTTCCTTTTGAAATCTTGTTGTGAATGTGTTTAGAGTTGAAAAGTTGGACTTTGTGTGAATAGGCTCAAATAGAAAACTGTAACTGTAATTTTACTGTTTTTACTGGATGTTTCAATGAACAAATGCAGTCTTGGTAAATGTAAGAGACTTCTATCAAACACACACACACAAAAAAAATCTTATCCTCACAATTTTAATAATAGTGCACATGCGCATATTTCTTCCTTTTGAAATCTTGTTGTGAATGTGTTTAGAGTTGAAAAGTTGGACTTTGTGTGAATAGGCATTAACAGTTCAGCTTCTTTACTAGCTGTTTTGAAGCACTGATGATCTTGTAAAATGTAATCTGTATGTGTTTTCAGGCAGCAGAGCGGGATTGGGAAGAGAAGAGAGCCAGTCTAACACAGTACAGCGCTCAGGACATTAATCGACTGTTGGAGGAGACTCAGGCTGAGCTCATGAAGGCCATTCCTGACTTAGACTTTGCTGCCAAGCAGCTCAAACCTGCTCAGAACCAGATTCAAAACCAGAGCCAGAGTCCATCTAGCACCAATGCCACACCTGAACACAAGCCTAATAAACCTCAGAATAAACTTTCCAGTAAAGACAGCGGATTCAGACGAGGCTCGGATGAACTGACGGTGGCGAGGTATCGAACGGAGAAGCCCTCAAAATCCCCCCCTCCTCCACCTCCCCGCCGGAGTTTCCCCTCCTCCCCTGGCCTGACTACACGCAGCGGAGAGATGATCATTCCTGGAAAGAGTATAAAGGTGACTGGTGACATTCAGAATGACACCCACATGATGGTGATTTTGCATGTGTGTGCTTATGCATGCAAACTTTTTCAAACATTTATATGCAAGCTGTTACTGAAAGTGCACACGGACCATCAGAGGAACACACTAAATCACTTTTATTTGAGTGCAGGGTCTCAAAAATGTCAGGCATCTCATAAAAGCCGCCTGTGTTTGTGGGTGTGTTAGTCATGGTTGATATTTACTCTATCACCTCAGTTGTTCCTATGGTAATAAATCAACTGTCGGTCACAGGTGAATCTGAGAGAGACTGAGAAAGATTAAGATGGTTCTAGGTGTTAATTTCCCCTGTGTTTACTTTTAATTAAGATTCAGTCATTACATTACAATGGGATATATTCTGTACTTTTGCAGCCTTTTAGTTATTATTTTCTGGAATTCTGTTATCATGTCAGTCAAAACAGCCATAATTAATTTTACATGATTCATTCATTCATTCAACCATATAACTAAAAAAATATTTGTATTTTTAAATATTTATATAATTATTTATTCATTCATAAACTAATAAATGAATGTTTATATTTTAGAATATTTATATATATTATTTATTTAATTATTTCAACCATGAATGGTTATATTTTATATTATTCATTGATTTATTGGTTCTGTCGTCCATAAATAAATAAAAAATATGTATATTTCATAATTTTTCATAAAGAAAAACAAACAAATAAATAAATTTATTTTATATTTATTTATACATTCATTCATTTGATATTGTCTTGTTGCAGACATTCAGACATTTAGGGTAACTTAAACGTCCAGAAATATCTAATTCTGTTTATGTAGATACATAGACAATGTCTCCATTACATTACATCAGACATATTTCAAAAGAGAAAATTATGTTTATATATATATATGTATATATATATATATATATTTATATAAGCATGATTTTTTTTCTTTTGAAATAAGTTCCCTTTTTAAAAAAAATGCATATTGTGTATATTAACAGAAATCAGAATCAGAGGAGACTGAGTCTCAGAAGCCACACGTTAAGCTGAGGAGGAGTATATCTGAAGTCCCCCGACCGGCCTCCACCCCTCCGACCATCGCTGGTGGAGAGCGAGAGGAGGGCAACGAGAAGTTAGCAGCTGAGCAAGAGG
Source organism: Sinocyclocheilus grahami (assembly GCF_001515645.1). Classification (NCBI taxonomy): domain Eukaryota; kingdom Metazoa; phylum Chordata; class Actinopteri; order Cypriniformes; family Cyprinidae; genus Sinocyclocheilus; species Sinocyclocheilus grahami. The sequence goes on along the minus strand of NW_015505481.1, from coordinate 1,920,591 downwards.
TGAGCACATGTATTACACCTGAGGAGTCACATCAGACCCTAACGGCTGAAGTGTTAATGTTGGTGATTAATGTCCATATGTCACACGCACCAGATGTGTCTGGTGTACACCCACAGAGCTGTGCAATTACATTCACACACACACTCATATACACATTGGTGGCTTCTACCAGTTGGCGGGTTCGTTCATTCATTAAGCACACATTAGCAGGCAGGAGATCTTAATTTTTGTCTGTGCTCTTTGGCTCATGAACTATAAAGCTCAAATGAGTGGTTTGACAATGTTGTGTGCTGTACTGATATAAAGTGCTGTTAGTTAGGCACTGGTGAGTATATTGTGGGATACCGTTTGTGTCTAATTTAACTGTACATAGAATCAACAACCATAACATCTAATATATGCCATCTCCCTTACCCATATACTTTATCTCTAGATGCATTAGCAACTTCAGAGTAGGGTCATGCACCACTCAAATTGAATTGGGAATCCCTTCTACATACTAATTCTATTCCAGAATTTCAACTGAATTTAAAGAATGCAGAACTGTAATTCAAATTAGAATTTAAGGAAGTTTAAGGAATGAAATTCAAAGAAATTCATATACAGTACCTGCTGTAATACTGATGTTCTGTCATACCTACAACACACACTGGATATTTCTAAAAGCAGTACACATTATTAATAATCAGTCTTTGTAAATTCTATAATTAATTTCAATTAATATTTTATATTATATTACATATATACACGGTTGTTCAAAAGTTTTTAATGTTTTTGAAAGAGGTCTCTAATGCTCTCTAATGCTGTGTTTATTGTTATTTAAAATAACTATTTTAATATATTTCAAAATATAATTTCAGCAGTCATTACTCCGGTCCTTCAGATTCAGAAATCATTGTATTATGCTGATTTGCTGCTTAAGAAACATTTGTTATTATCATCAATTTTGAAGAAAAAAAATGTAAGTAAAAAAAACAGCATTTATTTGAAATACATTATTGTAACATGTAAATGTCACAAAATGTCATATCATGTAATAGACTGCATCCTTGCTGAATGAAAAAAATACATCTTACTGACCCTAAACCTTTTAACAGTAGTGTATATATATAATCTATGCGGAAATTATTATTGTTATTTTTAAAGATTGTACTTTTTAATCAGTTCATTTCAGTTCAATTTGTATTATTTTAAATAACAAACCTTACATAATTAATTTTACCTAGTCCTACTTCAGAATATGCTTCAAATCTTTTTTATATTTGTTTAATTGATGCACAATTAAAAATTCTAACCTCTCTCCCCAGCTGTCTCCATTTACATCTTATCATTTTGCCATGGGGCCATAACAGTGCATTTCTCCTGACTGACACTGCTTGAGCTGTGTTGGTGTTGATTTTAGGCTTCCTTGACCTGCTTCAGGCCAGCAACACACACACACACACACACACATAAACATGACACACAAACTACACGGCTCATTAACACCAACAAGCAGACAGATTTTGTTGTCTTGGTTGAGTGGATGACAGGGAAAGCGAGCAGATGTCTCTTGTCCTCCATCCCCACTGCATGTCTCTGTTGGAAACCCTGTGGAGACCTGTGGAGATCTGGGCACTGCTGCAGTGACACCATACCCACCTCCCTCTTAAACCTAATGAGGCTCACAAGCTGCATCTCAAAACAAACCCATAACTCTGTAACACCCGCACTCTACATACACATTCATGAACAGAAATAGCTGATCTCTAAACATTGTTTAAAGGTACAGCGTGTCATTTCTGATGTTCCGTCAAATTATAATGTCATTTGGTGTAAATTTGATTGAATAAATTATGGGATTACAATTCTGTACAGTATGTGAATGTGCATAACCTAAATGATTGAGTTTCAGAGTCTTTAGAGCTTTTCATGGGAAATCCTGAAATGTCATGGTCTGAACTGATATTGTGCATCCCATATTTTTCATTCATTCTCTTCAATCTCCCTGACGCTCAGCTCTTTGAGCGACATTTGACTCTGCCCCTGCCCTCTCCCAGGAAATATCCTCCTCCCTCTAGTTTACAGCTGTTGCCCCATGTGTCCTCGTCTGGACAGGTAACAACCCCTGCTGCGAGCTAGTGTGGACTGCTGTTGTACACTCATGCACACACATGAATCTATATGTTTCCCTTTAAAATGTTAGTCATACTCCAATATAGACAAAGAAAACTCACTGCACTCAAACTAAAGACCAAGGATGCTCTTTGATATTCCCATATTACAAATACACAATCACCACATACTGTACATTGTGTGTGTGTTTGTGTGCACTTGCCAGTGCATGACTGTTTTGTGTTGAAATGCCCAATTTCTAATTTTTTCCACTGAAGCTAAAAGTGGTTTGATATTGCAATGTGGTAGCTCTTTGCCCAGATTTTTTCATTTTGCTGTTTTTACATTTTTAAGTGAGCACAGAAGCAAAGCTCTGTGATCTTTAAAGGAATAGTTTACCTAAAAATGAATGTTCTATCATCATTTACTTGCCCTCATGTCGTTCCAAAACCATATGACTTTCTTCTGAGGAACAAAGGAGGAGACGTTTTGTTTTACTATGCTCTTTTTCATGAAGTAATATGACTGGGGACCGAAACGTTCAATATTCAAAAAGTATGCAAAAGCATTAAAGATAACATAAATGTAGTCCATATTCCAAGTCGTCTAATTCCAGAATATTTTTAAATACTAAAAGTAATAATAATGTAAGTTCATGAGAGGAATAGCTGGTTTGTAATTAATTCTTTAGAATTATTTTCGTTATTTCTTTGAATCAATTAATCCGTTTCACAAAACTAGTCTGAATGATTTGTTCACGAATCACGCTCTCGAGCTCAGCTCACTGACTCAATGATTCAGTCACAAGTTAAAGGGTTAGTTCACCCAAAAATGAAAATTCTGTCATTAATTACTCACCCTCATGTCGTTCCAAACCCATAAGACCTTCGTTCATCTTTAGAACACAAATTAAGATATTTTTTATGAAATCCGAGAGCTTTCTGACCCTGCATAGACAGCAATGCAACTAACATGTTCAAGACCCAGAAAGGTAGTAAGAACATAAGAGTAAGAAGTAAGAAAATAGTCCATGTGACATCAGGGGTTCAACTAGGGCTGCACGATTAATCGTACGCGATTAATCGCGATTGTCATGCACATTTTGTCAGTTAAGCCAGTTCTGTGATTAGTAGTAAATCTCCATCACCTGCTTTCAGGTGGAGCCGTAGTTTTCTGACAAGCTATGCAAAATCGCGTTCATAATCGCAGACGATATAATCATGGGAGTATGAAATCAATGAAATCGTTCACGATAATGACAGCTGTTTGCGTATCTTCTCAGTGAACGACGGCTCTGTGAAGTAAATGCTGCTCCATCTGAGAGCACGTGAAAATACCACATTTAATAACGTTTTTACTCCAAACTCACTTTATAACTTCAGTCGAGTGTTTGAAATAAATCCTTCTGTGAGATGATGTGGCTTCTTAAACAGAATAATTAAGGTACACAATATTTCATTGTATTCTAAGCAGTGATAATGTCTATGTCGATTAGCATTTCATTATAGATATACTTTATTATGATGAAAATTATAATAATAAGAACTCAGATAAACCAAATATTGCCGTAGTCGTGTGTTTATTAGTCACATTGAATCAATGAAAGCAGTTAAATCTTCTGTTTATTCAGCTGCAGCGATTTCTTCTTCGGGGCATATTTGGATTTTCAGCACGAGAGCGTCTTCTGGCCTTCGGATGGAGATTTACTACTGATCACAGAACTGTGCTTCACTGAAAGATATGCATGAAAATGGCAGCTTCTGCCTAATCGCGATTTATTGCCTTTGCGATTTAATTTAGATTAATTGTGCAGCCCTAGGTTCAACCGTAATTTTATAAAGCTACGAGAATATTTTTTGTCCACAAAAAAAATAAATAATAAATGTATTTGACAATTTCTTCTCTTCTGGGTCAGTCTGCCGCCATTCATGAGAGTACCACAATGCATGTGTGTTGAAGAGAAGAAATTGTTGAATAGTTATTTTTTTATAGTTGTTATAAGTTATTTTTGTTTTCTTTGTGCACAAAAAGTATTCTCGTAGCTTCATAACACTGCGGTTGAACCACTGATGTCATATGGACTCTTTTAACGATGTACATACATACTACCTTTTTGGGCCTTGAACATGTCAGTTGTGTTGCTGTCTATGCAGGGTCAGAAAGATTTCTCTCAGATTTCATCAAAAATATCTTAATTTGTGTTCTAAAGATGAACGTCTTACTTTTTGGGTGAACTATCCCTTTATCAACTAAAATAGAGGATAAGATTATTAGTGAATAACTATGTAGATTGCAGTCAGTTCCTCACGAAGAAAGACTAGCATGAGTCAAATTGACTATTTTTATAGTTCTTTTGCATTTTTTGAATTCAGACATTGAAACATTGTAATTACATGAAAAAGAGTAAATAATATAAGTAAAAGTAAATGAGGACTGAATGGTTTTTGAGTGAACTATTCTTGGTTGAACGCATTTAAATATTTGTGATTTCTTTATTAAATTTTGTAATTGTATGTGTGCTATGCTACATATTTGCCAACAGTTGATCGCAGCTAAGGGTGGTGATGATCACTTCAGTGATTTTACAGAGAACTCTCTGGTAAGTTTATTTTTGCCACCTTTACATTAACCTTACAACTTCATACATTTATGGTTCACATTCATGGGTTAAGTATACAAATTACTCCTGCTAAATTGCAGATGCAGCACAGGATGTCCTCCACTCCAGTTCCCCAGATAGTCTTAACCGAGTGTAACTCTCTCCCCATGTCCCCCTCTGAGGACTCAGCAGAGACCCGGTGGTCTGACAGCATGCAGACAGTTAAAGACAATAACACTGGAAATGACATCAGAGTAAGTTACTTCAGCCATATTGTGAGGACTCCCCGTCTGCCGCTATGGAAACAAGACTTGTCAGCCAGCCAAAAAGTCCCTCGATCACAAGACTTGGATGCAGCCCAGAGGGAGCTCCAGAGTCCTGTCCAGGATGTGACCCAGTCGTGCCCGCCCTTAACAAGCGAGAGAGCAATTAAACAGCCCCTGAGGAGGGAGCCAAGGGTTCAGAAGTCTCTCGAGGCAGCGACAGGAAAGAAAGAAGAGCGAACGAGAAAGTCGGACACTGCATTGTCTGTCTCGCCGCAAAACGGGCCCATGGAGACATCTCAAGTGGGTTTGATCCGCACTCAAGGCGTTGGAGGGGAAAAGGAAGACATCTGCCACAGCACGTACCGTCGTCTGGACAGTCTGGAGGAAACCATCCGTGAGCTGGAGCTCAGCCTGATGGAGTTCAGCACTGATCCTCACACAGGGAATATCTTCCCAGCGTCCATCCAGACACAGAGATCCGGCAGCACTCGACATACAGCAGGCGATTGTCATGCACATTTTGTCAGTAAAGCAGGTTCTGTGATTAGTAGTAAATCTCCATCACCTGCTTTCAGGTGGAGCCGTAGTTTTCTGACAAGCTATGCAAAATCGCGTTCATAATCGCAGACGATATAATCATGGGAGTATTGAAATCGTGAAATCGTTCACGATAATGACAGCTGTTTGCGTATCTTCTCAGTGAACGACGGCTCTGTGAAGTAAATGCCTGAGAGCACGAGAGCACGTGAAAATACCACATTTAATAACGTTTTTACTCCAAACTCACTTTATAACTTCAGTCGAGTGTTTGAAATAAATCCTTCTGTGAGATGATGTGGCTTCTTAAACAGAATAATTAAGGTACACAATATTTCATTGTATTCTAAGCAGTGATAATGTCTATGTCGATTAGCATTTCATTATAGATATACTTTATTATGATGAAAATTATAATAATAAGAACTCAGATAAACCAAATATTGCCGTAGTCGTGTGTTTATTAGTCACATTGAATCAATGAAAGCAGTTAAATCTTCTGTTTATTCAGCTGCAGCGATTTCTTCTTCGGGGCATATTTGGATTTTCAGCACGAGAGCGTCTTCTGGCCTTCGGATGGAGATTTACTACTGATCACAGAACTGTGCTTCACTGAAAGATATGCATGAAAATGGCAGCTTCTGCCTAATCGCGATTTATTGCCTTTGCGATTTAATTTAGATTAATTGTGCAGCCCTAGGTTCAACCGTAATTTTATAAAGCTACGAGAATATTTTTTGTCCACAAAAAAAATAAATAATAAATGTATTTGACAATTTCTTCTCTTCTGGGTCAGTCTGCCGCCATTCATGAGAGTACCACAATGCATGTGTGTTGAAGAGAAGAAATTGTTGAATAGTTATTTTTTTATAGTTGTTATAAGTTATTTTTGTTTTCTTTGTGCACAAAAAGTATTCTCGTAGCTTCATAACACTGCGGTTGAACCACTGATGTCATATGGACTCTTTTAACGATGTACATACATACTACCTTTTTGGGCCTTGAACATGTCAGTTGTGTTGCTGTCTATGCAGGGTCAGAAAGATTTCTCTCAGATTTCATCAAAAATATCTTAATTTGTGTTCTAAAGATGAACGTCTTACTTTTTGGGTGAACTATCCCTTTATCAACTAAAATAGAGGATAAGATTATTAGTGAATAACTATGTAGATTGCAGTCAGTTCCTCACGAAGAAAGACTAGCATGAGTCAAATTGACTATTTTTATAGTTCTTTTGCATTTTTTGAATTCAGACATTGAAACATTGTAATTACATGAAAAAGAGTAAATAATATAAGTAAAAGTAAATGAGGACTGAATGGTTTTTGAGTGAACTATTCTTGGTTGAACGCATTTAAATATTTGTGATTTCTTTATTAAATTTTGTAATTGTATGTGTGCTATGCTACATATTTGCCAACAGTTGATCGCAGCTAAGGGTGGTGATGATCACTTCAGTGATTTTACAGAGAACTCTCTGGTAAGTTTATTTTTGCCACCTTTACATTAACCTTACAACTTCATACATTTATGGTTCACATTCATGGGTTAAGTATACAAATTACTCCTGCTAAATTGCAGATGCAGCACAGGATGTCCTCCACTCCAGTTCCCCAGATAGTCTTAACCGAGTGTAACTCTCTCCCCATGTCCCCCTCTGAGGACTCAGCAGAGACCCGGTGGTCTGACAGCATGCAGACAGTTAAAGACAATAACACTGGAAATGACATCAGAGTAAGTTACTTCAGCCATATTGTGAGGACTCCCCGTCTGCCGCTATGGAAACAAGACTTGTCAGCCAGCCAAAAAGTCCCTCGATCACAAGACTTGGATGCAGCCCAGAGGGAGCTCCAGAGTCCTGTCCAGGATGTGACCCAGTCGTGCCCGCCCTTAACAAGCGAGAGAGCAATTAAACAGCCCCTGAGGAGGGAGCCAAGGGTTCAGAAGTCTCTCGAGGCAGCGACAGGAAAGAAAGAAGAGCGAACGAGAAAGTCGGACACTGCATTGTCTGTCTCGCCGCAAAACGGGCCCATGGAGACATCTCAAGTGGGTTTGATCCGCACTCAAGGCGTTGGAGGGGAAAAGGAAGACATCTGCCACAGCACGTACCGTCGTCTGGACAGTCTGGAGGAAACCATCCGTGAGCTGGAGCTCAGCCTGATGGAGTTCAGCACTGATCCTCACACAGGGAATATCTTCCCAGCGTCCATCCAGACACAGAGATCCGGCAGCACTCGACATACAGCAGACGGAGGAGACACAAACAAACCCGCTGTCCCACCTAAACCGTCCTGCATCAGCACATCCACAGCCAAGGTTCAACCTAACCTTCAGTATCTTCTTCAGCCCTGGTCTTTCTGTCTTTTCCATCTTCTTTCTTCCTGTCTGGTGGAAGGTTTTTGGTATCATCCGCTGGATTGCTCATCTAGATCAGTTTGTTCTCTTTTGCAAATGCTTTGATAAATTGTTTGCCTCCAGCCTCTGTAGAAATACATATTGTATCTTTCGCACAATAAATTCTCTTGTTTCCTCCTCTTCTTTATTAGCCTACTCTTTTTTTTCTCCTCTCAAAATGACTTTGCAATTTGATTACTTTCCCCTTGTCTTATTTTCCTCTGGTACATAAGACATTATATGTGGTTTTCTCGTAAAGTAAAAAGATAAAGCCCAGGGAAGCTCTTCGTAACTACTCAAGTGATTTTGTTGCGTAATTTATGCAGTATTGTCTCCTCTTGCATTTTTCTTTCATCTTCAGAGACTAGTTGTCAGGATAAACCGCTATGAAGCAGCGATCCACCAGACGTCATGTGTATTACTCAGCTCCGCTGAGAACAGGGCTGATCTCTGTGAGTGACAGAAGGGAAGGATTTGGATGAAGTCACTTGTGTTTTCCACTGTGTTGCTTTCAGCCCACACATTTGTATACAAGCCAGCATTGCATCACCCCTCCTAACTGGTGTGCTCAAGCCCGTTGCCCTAGGTCGTTGCACAATTTTCTCGTAGGACAGATGGAGCCTGCCAACCGCAGGTCCACCTGATTGCAAGCATTAGATCCTCTTACAGAGCCCCTCGTTCAGTGAGGAGCTCATTTGCATAAAACACACACTAGACTTAGACTTTGGTCTAGTGCTTGATCTTGTGTAGGTAATATATGCAGAGAGAAAAAAGACTAGAGAAAGCGTTCATTATTTTGTATTGCACTGAGAGCTTTTGTCAACATACGTGCAGAGGCGTATAATTTATATTTTCTGAATTTAATACAAGAAATTATAGGTAATATGTGTCTGTGTGTGTGAGAATGAATGAGAGGAGTGTGCTGAGATGCATGTGTTCTATTAAAAACACATCACCCTCCTGCCTGTCTTGCACACTATTCTCCTCCAGCACTTCCTTTGACTGCTGGTGATGGCAAATACACTGTTGGAAATTGGATGGAAAATATTACCAAATATAGTGCACAGATTTATCTCCTCTTCTCTCTCATCCTTCTCAGACTGGCGGTGGAAAGGCGTTGTCTCGTCTCAAGCACCTGCAGCAGAGCGGATTAGAAAAGAGCAAAACAAGCAAACAGAGAGAGGACTTCCTTAAGAACCAGGGTCAACAGCAGGTATGATCTGTCTTTGTGTCTGTCTGTTGTCCTATATATCAGTTGTTCTATCATTCCATGGTTATCCATCATTCTGTGGTTCTATCTTTGTTTCTATTATTCAGTGTATTGTTCTGTCATTCCTATCTATCTATCTATCTATCTATCTATCTATCTAGCTATCGTTTTGCTCAGAAGTTTACATACCCCTTGCAGAATATGCAAAATGACAATAATTTTAACAAAATAAGAGGGATCATGAACATTGCATAATATTCTGTATTTAGGACTGTCCTGAATAAACTATTTCACATAATAGATGTTTATATATACTCCACAAGACAAAATAATAATGGAATTTATAAAAATGACCTTGAAAATGAATCTTAATACTGTGTGTTGTTTCCTGGATGATTAAACTGCCTCCTATTCTCCTCCAGCTCCTGCACATTCTTTGGTTTTCCAGCATCATCTGTATATTTGAATTATTTCCAACAATGATTGTATGATTTTGAGATCCATCTTTTCACACTGAGGACAATTGAGGGACTCATGCTTAACTATTACAAAAGGTGAAAACAATTACAGATGCTTACGAAGGCAACACAATGCATTAAGAATCGGCGGGTGTAAACTTTTTGAATTGGATGATCAGGGTAAATTGTATTTATTTTGTCTTCTGGGAAACATGCAAGTATTTATGTAGCTTCTGAAGTGCAGTGCTAAATGAAAAAAAAAAGATCTTTAAACAAAATAAGAAAAATGTATACATCGCCCTGTTCAAAAGTTTACACCCTCTGGCTCTTTTTTCTTGTGAAGTAAATATAAACATCTGTTATGTGAATTGGCTTATTCAGGACAGTACAAAATAAAAAAAATAACATGGCATTTTCATGATCCCTCTTATTTTAACATATTTGCATAACTATTATTAACATATTTGCATATTCTGCAAAGGGTATGTAAACGTCTATTTCAAATCTATTCAAATACATCTAGGCCTAGCCTAATCCCAGTCTAGTTTTGGTCTATCTTTAATCTTAGTTTTGGTTTGTTGTTAGTTTAGCCTAAAATAACTTGGTCTTAGTCTTGTATTTAGTTTTAGTTAGAGTTTTGGTCAAGTCTTAATCTAGCCTAAGTGTTGATTTTAGGCTTAGTCTGGTCCCAGTTTAGTCATAGTCTATCTGTAGTCTTGGTCTCTATTTGGTTTGTTCTTTTTTCAGTCTTGGTTTAACATGGAACATGGTTTTAAACTGGTTCTTAGAACTTGTTCTTAGCTTTACTGTTGTGTAAGTTTGTATTAACTTTTAAAATGGTTTGCTGAAAGCTAAGAAGATCATTTTCTGCTTGAAACCAATTCATAATGTCTGTCTGAGGGCATTTCAGAGCTCAGATTCCACAGCTCAGACTATTGCCGAGAGCCTTAGGAGAGATGTGTGTGTATATGCGCGTGTTTGTCTGTGTGTGTCAGTCACAAGTGAAGTGAGGCTGGGAGAGAACTTTCTAGCAGTGACACTTTGAAAAACTGAATCGGAGCGTCAATCGCAGAACATTTGGGACTCTAAAGTGCACTTAAAACCCTCTTAACAGAACAAAGAAACCAGAGACAGGTGGGTCTCAGGAGAAGGGGGAGAGAGAAAGCATGAAGCCAGAGACTAGGGAAATGTGAGCTCTACAACATAAGAGAAGGGAATGAGACAGGTGGAGAAAACAGGGGAGGGTTTGAAAGATGGATTAGAGGGAGAAAAAGACGCGCACACACACAGACAGCTATGGGCCTGTGTGCTGTAGGTAAGGAGAAGATAGATATGCTGGTGCTCTGTAAATCTCCTCATTCTGTGTTTAATAAATCTGGCCCCTGTTCAACAGGCCATGAATATTAGAAAATAATCTAATCTTTTATGGGGAAGGAAGAGAGAAGCAGATATTGGCAAGAGAGCGAGCAAGATCAGAGGGTTCATTGCAACTATAATTACAGGAGAGCATATTTGCTGTTATAGGCACTCCTGCTAAGCTGGATATGATCAGGATTTAGTCTCGTCAGTGTAACAGCTAATTATTCCCTTTGAAGTGGACTGCGTATATCTCCTTTTTGTCTTAACCCTCTTAGCAGCAAATGGATACAAACATTTATGCACACTCATCTTTTCACCCGGACTCTCATCATTTCATTTTGGATTTTTTTCTGCTTGCTGTGCCTTTTACTGTGCCTCACGGCCTCATCCACATTTTATTTAGTTTTGTATAGCCTTCTCTCAAAAGACTTCATCTTTAAAATGATTGCTCTCCCTGACTGCTTAAAGTAAATTAACACATCACTGCTCTCTTTTGGTCTGATTCACTTGCAATTTCTGACCTCTTGTGCCTGTCTTTATTGGACTTATTGTAAATGATATGTACACCACCTTTCAAAAGTTTGGGTTGGTAATAAGTCTCTTATGATCATCACAAAGTCTGCATTTATTTGATCAAAAATGCAATATATTACATTTTAAAATTACAGTTTTCTGTTAATATATTTTAAAATGTAGTTTTAGCAGCCATTACTTCAGTGTCTAATGATCTTTCAGATGTCATTCTAATATTTCTAATATTTTTGGTGCTCAAGAACTATTGCTTATTATTATCATCAATGTTGCTATTTAATATTTTTGTAGAAACTGTAATGCATGTTTCAGGGTTCTTTGAATAGAAAGTTCAAAAGAACAATGTTTATTTGAGACAGAAACCTTTTGTAACATTATACGTCTTTACTGTCACATGGATCCTCCTTGCTAAATGAAGGTATTAACTTCTTCCCCCCAAAAAACGAACTGACCCCTAACTTTTGAAGGGTCTTGTAAAAAAATTGTTTTTTCTGGTAACACTTAAGTTCTCACTATTAACTAGTTGCTTATTAGCATACCAATTATTAACATATTGGCTGTTTATTAGCACTTATAAAGCACATATTCTGTATGACCATTTTCTACATCCCTAATCCTACCCAATACCTAAACTTAATAACTACCTTACTAGCTATTAATAAGCAGCAAATTAGGAGTTTACTGAGGAAAAATTCTTAGTTAATGGTTTGTTAATAGTGAGAATTGGACTTTAAAATAAAGTATTTTCCCAAAAACTCTTTTGCAGACAAAATTGGTTTTCTCAATTTAGTAAATGCAAAAAAAAAATAATAATAATTGTTACACATATTTCGTAAATGTATCTTTTTTTATCTCTATCTGAAGTTGTTTGTGTACCCCCTAGCACCCATTTTCATTTCACAAATGACTTCCTTCAACAGCTTTGTGTCTATTCTCAATTACATGAGCTTGTGGCACATACATTTTAAAAGGGCAGAGAAAGTAAGTGGGAAATGGCCAAAAGGGAAATGTATTCCTTATAACTGTGCAAAAGCAGTAGCTATTTTAATCTCCATCATAGTTGTGTTCTCCAGGGACTTTTTGAGAAGGCTCTTTGAAAAGGACATGGGCCAGCAGGTTTGGAAAAGAGTGAGAGAAATGAAAGAGAGGGAGAAGGTTAAAGGGAAGAGAGATACGGGCGAGAGAGAGATGGAGAGTCTTTTTCTGCTCTATCAGGGTGGAATAATTGGCACTTCATGTGGAAAGACATGGGCTCTCTCTTCACCCTCATCGCTCTCTCCTCTTCACTCCTTGTATCCGTGCTGTCCATCCATCTCCCTCACAACTGATTAGAGTTTGAGCAGATCTCAATGGAACTCTTTCAGCGTCCTGTCACACAGGAACTGAAAGAGTGTTTGTGAGTGACTGATGGTAATAGAGACGCATATAAGCTCATGTTCAATAAACCCACCAAGATCTTGTCAAATGGTTAGTTTCTTCTAGCATAATGCATTGTGGGTGTTATAAATGTACATGGATTCGCCCTCATGTGGTGAAATCCACATGTAGAGCTGTGTACCAGGCTAGCATCATGCATGAATGATCCTAACCTGAATAACATTGTCCTGTGGTTGTCTCCATCCTTCCTCCCATTGTCCCCTTCCTCTTGCATTTTCCTCTTTGTCACCACTACCTGCCATCCTTCGTCGGCCCTCATGGCAACCATTCACGTCCAACTCCTTGACCCAGTGAGCAGAAGCGAGCGACCCAAACCAACCTGACCTGACCGAAGCTTGTCCACCTCCTCCTCTGCCGTCTTCACCACCACTTCTTCAACAGCATCTCCTGACTGAAGCCCACAATCCTTCACCCAGTTCCTCCTAGTCAACCCTGTATACTATTAAGGAAAAAACATCATGCAGCTGTCAATATTCACCAGAGCCTCATTCATTCCTTAGAGAAAGTGTATTGTGAGAGAGATTGACGTATTGCAGCCAAATCAAACCTTAAAAGCCTCCAAAAATGTTCTTAGTTTTTACTCTGTTCTTCTCTACCCACTCTTCTGTCCTTTATCCCCCCTACTTTTGCCCTCAACACCCACCCCCTCAGGCTCTGAGTCTGAACATCAGCAGAGCCAGAGCAGCCGAGTTGCTCCTCGCAAGCACCAGAGCCGCAAGCTTCTCCGGCCACCTGCCCTCCAGATTGGGAAAGTACCCCCAGGAGGGGGCACTGTCCTCCTTGACAGCCTCCTCCAACCAGGCCAAAGCGCTTCTGGCTAGCCTTTCCGCATCCAGCCTCTCGGCTGAGGCACTCCTGTCATCCACCTTAAGACAACACCGGTTTCTCAGAGAGCAGAACTTCAACTCCTCAAGCCTTCCTCTTCCCATCTCCAATGGCCGCTCCCCTCCCTCTCCGACTTCGCCTACTTCCTCTTCCTCACCCTCATCTCCCTCCGCTCTCACCTCACTGAGTCCGTCCTCGCTGGCCCTGAAACCCTCCGCCACCGGCACCTTGGAGCGGAACAAGACTGAACCCAAGACGGCGACTCCAGACGATAGTGATTAAGGAGGATGTGGCTGGAAATGATCCATATATAGGATGTGGACAGCGCAAGTAGATGAATTTAAATGTTACTAACCTAAAAGAAAGTTTTTTTTGGAGGCTTCGTTTCTAAAGTGTTTTGTTTCCCTGACTATCCCTACCAAGACGCCTTGCGGAGAACAGTGACGTAGGGCACGGAGGCGGATGACTTACCGCTTTGCATCATAGGTTCACTCTTCTTCAGTTTGTGAACCGATCCAAACTGTAAACCATACCTACTCTGTGTTTCTGCCAGTTCCCCAAACTAGAGAACCAACAGATGGGCTTGGACACTCACCACCAGCCTGTTTCCAGCTCCACTGCACAGCCAGCATCACACCACCCACGGGAGGCCTGGGGAAGGACCAAACCCAAACCCTCATTCATTTGCCAAATCTCACATGTTGGAGATCTAGCTGAGTTCGGTAGATGTCCATTAAGTGTAAAATCAAGACTGTAAGACTATGTAAAACCAAGTAGAGTTGCAATAATCGAAAGTGAGTACTGTAGTAGTCGGTGTTTGTCAAGAAGTTTTATTGCTCATATCTATATCAACGAAAGGAATGTTAAAAAAATAACAGCAAAAGCTTAATGTTAAGGCAGCATCACTCGTTCTAATGTAGATTTTGGCTATCAGTCTTACTACTAAAGGAAAATAACTGAAATTGGTGCTATGATGAACATGTTGATGATTATACACCCCCTTAAAGGGATAGTTCATCTAAAAATGAAGGTTCTGTCATGATCTACTCATTCTTGTATTGTTGCAAATGTCTTGGTTTATTGTCTATACAATGGAAGTCACTGGGGTCTATACATTGCTTCGGACTCCACTGACTTTAATTGTGTGGACAAAAACATTCTTCAAAATATCTTCTTTTGTGTTCTACAGAAGAAAGCAAATCATGCAGAATTTTCATTTTCCAAAGAACTATTCCTTTGATATACATACACTGCCTAAGAGTCTATTTTTGTTCTCATTTGCACTCAAATAGGTCTTCATACAGCCATTTTACATGTTTGCTGTAACTTAGCACAAGTTGTCATGGCAACAGAGGAATTGTGGGAAAGTGGAGGGCTGCCTGCTTTTTGAATCACTTATTATGGGATGGTGTTGTTAGGCGATTGTTTTCTTAAGTTCTTAACAGTCACAGTTTTCCTACATAAGGATATAGGATACTCCCCTGTTCTTGTCATTAAAGAAGCACAAGAAGCTAGAGAAAGTACAATAATCTGACAATCATCAAACATTTGGCACAATCTGTCTTAACCTTTGGGCCTCCCAGATTGTGAAACCGAATTCCAATTTAAAATGAACAAACAGATGGTTAGGTTCACCATGT
Organism: Sinocyclocheilus grahami; assembly: GCF_001515645.1. Taxonomy (NCBI): domain Eukaryota; kingdom Metazoa; phylum Chordata; class Actinopteri; order Cypriniformes; family Cyprinidae; genus Sinocyclocheilus; species Sinocyclocheilus grahami. Next base: position 1,905,241 of record NW_015505481.1, on the reverse strand, counting down.
AGGGGTTGCACAAGCAAGAAGACTGAGGGTAATTCCACAGCACGTATACCCGTGGACGTGATCCATCGAGTGGAAGACATCTGTGCGGTAAAGCATTCCAACTCATCCTTTCTTCTAATGAGCCAGTCAAACCCTCCGCTTACTTTTCTGTCAAACCACAGACACTTAGATTCACTATCATTTTTAGAAGGTAATGTATGCCAGTTTATGATTACCTAGAATGGTGGTACAAATATGAATATCACATCCGTTCTTTGGTTTCATTGCTCTCCACAGTCATAATACTAAAACGCAAGAGCATCCTTTTTTTGGTCATTGAGGCTCTGGTTCTGCCCACCCATCTTCTTTTCTCATTCATGACATTCACGCGCACACACACACACACACACACACACTCACAGATAAAGATTTTTTTCTTCTCACAAGGGTATTCCTATGTTGTGAATTTGTCAATGCGACAACCTGCAGGTTTCCTCATGAGCCCAGAGAATTTAAATGTGTAAAAGGTGAGTGAGAGTGGAATAGAATGAGATGAATAGAGCAAGAGGGGAGATTTTTCCAGCTTTCTGACGAAACGAATGTGTGAAATTGATTGCTTGTGGTGCGGGGTTTAAAATAATGGCTTAAGCACTAGGTCGACGTCAAGAGTAAATGGTCAGAGGAGAGATTAGTGGTGTTACTCCGTGTCTCGCAGCCAAATCGGCCTGTAATTCATGTCCGAAATGTATAATAATTCACGTGGGAGGTGCTGCGAGAGGCAAAAAGGTCAAGCTTAGGCTGCTGCATGCTCGGAAATGCCTTAATTTAAGCCATGTTGTTTGAATTTAACATCTGTGAATAAAAGAGAAAACAACGCTTAATTTGTAATTCATGCCTGGATCAGCTAGTTACACAAAAAGTTGAGCAGTGGCTTGCAAATTCCTTAAAATTACTTTTGTTAAAATGATTAAAACTTGATTTATACTCCAGATTCTTTACACTCTAGATTTGTCTGGAAAGTTCACAGCAAGCATCAAATTCACAGCTCGATCTATTTAAGGACCCAGACCGAACTATTATTACAAACTAGCAAATGAGACCAATTTAGCAATTGGTGCTGCAGTGAGCACTCTCAAATGTTCAAACCGTTACCCTTGCGGCTACAGTTTCGCAGAAACGAGAAGCGGGTTTCGTGCTTGAATGGAGATGGTAAGAATCTACAGCACTTCCTGTCAGGAAGTACACTTCATCCTCTTAGTAAAGCCACGGCTAAGAAAATACTTTCTTGACCCCCTCAGAGACTGCGATGGATAAATGTAGGAAGGTGGTGAAATCTCCCTTTTTGAAGTAGAATCTTTCTCTCTCAAAACATGGTAAGATAACAGCTCAGACATCATATTTAAATACATCTTTAAAGTTAGTCATTTATTTTTCTCTCAACATGGTTGGTAAAAAAAAAATGTATGATGCGAGATTTGTGTTTCTATATTTTTTGTTTGTTGATTTTATATTAACAGATTTATTTGTACATATTTTTGTTTTTGTAATCCTGAGGAAATATATAGCACACTAGAAAATTATTTATTCATAAGAGAAGTGTTTTGTATATTGAGTTGAAAATATTACTCTGTACAGCCCAGTTCATGTATAAAGTATAGCTGCATCTAACCACAGGTTGATATTTTGTTATTTTCTGAGTTGTTTTAAGTGTTGGGTGATTCTGAAAAAGCCTTTATCCAGCTAGCCATTCAAATGAATTTAATTAATGTGATCCGAGTGAAAATAGGGTTCATTGCTGATACGTATGAAGCTCTAATCTGTATTGTGACCTGAGAATGTCATTTGCTAACTCTTAATTTGTTTGCTTTGAGCGAAATGAACAATGTGGATAATGGCAACTGTCACGGCCCTCTTCTGCCCTCTAGTGGTAGGGAGTAAGTCTGCAATTTCATTTCACTACTGAATAACAGATGTTTAAACTGTCAATGTACAAATGCCTTGGTCAAGGAAACAGTTGCACAAGTGTTTCTGCCACATTATACTAATTTTGAGTTGCAGGTTAAGAGTTTCCCCCGGAAAGACTGCAGGAAATAGGAGGAGCTGGATGCTTCTGCTTTTATGTCTGGTTTACCAGGCCAAAAATAACAGAGTAATTTGGAGAAAGCACATTCTATGATGGAACATCTTTATGTAGACTATTTTACCAGAGCTCTTTAGTCCTAATAAAATACTCGAAAAGAGTCAAAGGGAAAAAAGTATGAAAAGACTATAGCGTGTAAATAAAACCGTAATTATTAGAGAGTCCTACAAAATTATGTCCAGAAAAAAAAGTTTTATTTAAAAGATGGAGTTATAAGGTATATATTAAAAGTTTTAAAAAATATAAAAAATAATTACAGCAATGCATGTAAATTCTAAAAGCAATCGCACGGTGCAGATGATTTTAAAAAACAAAGTTATCTACGTGGTTTTTTTTTTAATGGAGAGAATAGTGAGGTCAAGTGCACTGATATGAGGTTCACAGCTGTAGAGTCAAAGTGACTTTTTCTATGACTGATTTCTTTGTGGCTCAGGCATGTCCAGTCTTAATGTAACCTGTGGTGATGTGGTAACCAGACTTGAGTGGCAAGCTCTGAGTGTGTTTTACTGAGCAGGTTAAACTCAGCTCTGACCATCAGCGCACTAGTAATGGTGCGAGCCCTTAGCCCACGCTGTGACCCTCCCATCTCTAGAGTAGAGTAATATACCAACTGAGAATCACTCTATATACAAATAAGATATATAAGCACCTATAGACACAGAAGAAAAATAAATTAATTTATCAGTGTGGATGCCATGATAACTTTGTGAGAATAATTTTTTTTCCTGTGAGAATTCGTTGAGAGCTGAGACCTTTTGTACATACTTGCTGTGGTTGTGTGTCTAATAAAGTACAGCTCTCTTCTATGACAATATTTCTAAGTTGTCTTTTTTTGGTTTCTCATAATGAATGAAATGTGTCTTACTGTACAAGGTTTTCACTGTTTTATTCAAATATCTAAGAATTCTTATTATCAGGCTGTATTAAAAGTGCCTTCATCTATGAGCACTTTTTACAATTTCTTTAGCAATATAAACACAGCAAAACGGGAAAATTGAAGCTCAAGGAATTGCTTACATATTCAGGAGCATATGCGATGGTACAAAAATCCTTTTTGTGCCTTATGTACAATTATTTTAAACATTCTCAAAGGGTTATGTGTATCAGAGCATATATGCAAGCGTGTGTGATGATGGGTGTCTGTTAGTGTGACTCTTTGTTTGTGTACAGCATCTGTTGTGTGTTTGGCAGTCATTTTCTGTATCGCTGTACAGATTGAAAATGTTTTATTATGTATATAAAGAATAAGACCAGGTGTTAAGTACAGAAGTGTCTGGTGGGAAGGAGAGAAGTCTCTGTAGGTAACCCTCAGTTGTCTTGTCGTGGATTTGCTCTCCGACCATCACCTCTTCTGTAGGGTGAATTTCTCAAATCTGACGCAGACAAATGAAAAATACAATTCAAATTCTTAAAAATATATAGATTATAGGGTAGTACATGGCCAATCGCACTTGCCAGTTTACACCATAAGGAATGTCCTTAAGGTATATATTGACATGACGACTATTTTGGCTGTATATCTGTAACATTTTTACCTGTTATAATGCCCTCGATGGCCCCGTCTGTGACTTGAGGCTTCACCTGTCTTTTCTTCAGCTCTGCAATCAGGTCCATCTGAGGCATTTTGGGCATCATGGGACCCTGATCATAGTAGGGAAAAGTTTTCAGGGGAATAACTTCAGGTGTGCAGTTCCAGTCAATGCTTTATTTAAATAAAATAACTAAATAGTTGATATATTCAACAAATATTTTATGAATAAAATTACAAACATATTTTAGAATTACACTTTTCTAACCTTTTGAGGATTGCTATCTTTCTTCTTTGGGGAAGGGGTTGCCTGTTCTTCTGCTGCAAGCTCTTGTTTCTTCTTCTGTTCATTGTCTTGTTCTGCTTTCTGTTGTGTGACACAATAATACACCACAGTAATTAATAATAAATTGGTGAAATGCTTGCGGTATTTTTGCTCATTGTGTAGAGCACAGCTCCTTTAAAGTGCCCCTATTATGGATTTTTGAAAATTACCTTTCATGCAGCGTATAACACAGCTCTAAGTGATTGAAAACATCCTGCAAAGTTTTAAATCTGAAAGTGTACCATGTATAAAGTTATTGTCTCTCGAAAGAAAGTCGACTCTGAATTATTTAAATGAGTCGTTTTTTAAAACGAATCCCAAGCCGTTTCATGTTGACGGCAAAATGAAACATTAGCATATTGCCCGCCCACTTGTTGGTCTTTTCGCGTTGGTCCAAGTAGATAACTGCAGACTCCAAAATGGGGTGTGAACTCCAAAAGTGGGCAGAACCTCCAAAATGGGGCGGGGTCTCTTCGCGCAAAGACTTTCACCATTGGCTCTGGCTCCAGCCAATTGTTATTGACTTACATTTCAAAATAAAACTTTATACATTAAACATTGTTTCTAGTTCATCTAAAATAAAATATGCTATATAAATAAATATTCTCAGTGAGAGCAGAGCCCAAAGCTCGTGGCCAAAGCTCGGGGCTCGAAATTCGCAGGGTAGTAGCTGGTAGTGACGCTGGGTGTAACTAAAAAGGTGCCATTGTCCGTTGAGGTCCGGTTGGGGAGTTACATCGCATAATCTTATTAACTGTTTGTCTCCTGAACTGTAACTTTCTTTACCACGCTATTCAGCGCCAATCCCGCCGTGCAGTCAATTTCACTGGTTAAGGTTACGGTGAGGTGTGGGGTAGGTTTAGGGGATAGCATTTTTTGTAGCATAGTGTAGGAAATCAACACTTTAATTGACACAACCAATAAAATCTTTAGAATCAGCTGTGGGGCAGAGTTTGCACTGAAGTGGATTGGGGGGAAAATTGCGCATGTGTGTCATGTGCCTGTCTGTCAATGGGAGGAAGCCACACCCTATTTTGCAGTTATACCCTTCTCCATTGGTCTGAATGAAAATGCAAATTCATTCTTTGCCACTAGATGCCACTTTTGGAGCGGTAAAAATAGCTGTTACCCTGGTAACGGCTTTACACAAAGCATTACAGGCATGATGAAATGGAAATGAAATGAGACCAATCGGACCAATCACCGCAGATTAGCATCACGCAAAGGAGGGGTTTGGAAAAATGAATCGTTGAGAGAATCGTTTGGGAGTCAAAATAAGGTAAAAAAATAAATGCATATTATAAGAAAATTAAAGTGTTTTTTGACCTTGCATGCATGTCAACCTGTTGTTGGGGACTCCCAAAACCAAAATGAAGCTTTCATTACCCATGATAACCCTTTACTGTACTTACAGTACTTTAAGCAATTCCCATAAGCATGTGAACAATCAAATAATAACGGCTTTGTTATTATGTGTATGTGTTGACATGAACATGTGGGTAAATGTTGCTGTATCTCTCACTTTATAAGCTTTGATAAACCTGACGAAGAATGGGAAAAACATGGAAGGCTGTGTCGTCTTCGGATTCTCTCCGTAGTACTCCACTACAGACATGTATGCCTCCTTGTTGGCAGAAGAGAAAAAGTCAGCAAAACGAATTAAGCAGAATTAATGTCAAATAGTTTGCGTGCGTTGAACATACACTGTGCTCTCACCTGTGCTGTCTTGCCATCTTTAACAAGCGAGTCTAATACGTCACTGTTGGCTTTAACAAACTCTTTCAAGGCCGGGATGTCGTCCTGCACCAGGAACTCCTTCTTGGTCCCTTCCATCCCTCTCTCCAGAGATCTCACATCCTGGAGCACACTGTCCAAAGACACTGAGAGAGCAAAGGAGTGAGAAAGAGAAAAGACTATGTATCCCCATGTTTGTAGTATGCACAGCAACTATGGTATGTCTTACCCAGAGCAGCCTTGTCTAAAAAGCGGAGTTCATTGTGGAAGGAGGCAAGCTCGGAGTATTTCTCCTGCACCATATTTGCAATGAAGTGCATCAAAGTCTGTGTGCGGTCTGTGGACTTAGTGTCCAACAGCTGAAAGACACAAGAGAGTGAGACTGAGTGAGGACACTGGGAGATTTTACTTTGGCCACCAAGGACAGATGCAGAGATAAGATTAAGTTATTGCAAAGGTAGAGGGTAGAAATAGATTTAAGGTAGATGCAGAAGTTGTTTTTATTTTGGGTAAATATCCTCATGAAGAAATGAATCAGATCAATATATTTATACAGCAATTATAATGTGAATATGAATGTATACATGTATGGAAATGTATAATATAAAATTTGATAGATGACTAGTTTCTTATCAGTCTTTGTAATTAGTAAACAAAAATGTGAGAAGAATTTTTTTTTTTAATTTGAGACCCATTTCATTTGAAATTACAAATAACCTGCAAATTGTCCATTTTGATATATATTTTAATGATTTTTAATCAGGGTTATTGTAGTTTAAAACTTTAATTTCTTGAAATAAAACAAACATAAACAGAAATAAAATATAATAATGTAAAATAAATACAAATCATAATAGTATACTATAATAACACCAATTTTCATATATATATATATATATATATATATAATAAAAATATAAATGTGTATAGTGTATCTTGTTAATTATGTTTTTGATTTTGTCAAAAAACACATTCATTAAAAATAGGGTGAGGTAATCTGAAACCTTTGAAAAACCTGGAAAACAGAGGTAAAGGTAAAAATTATTTATAGGAAATTTCAGCTACAGAAGATTAGCATACAAAGATTTCATTCACATGCAAAGTTTCAATCCCTGATTTCTTCAGACTTCATTAGCCTCTTTGTTTCTGCATCAAAGGCCTCTACATCAGAGGTCTCTCATAACTAATACAAAGAGATCTTTCCAAAACACAGACCTGGGTCTGTAACTTCCTGCTGTTATTTACAATCCATACTTAACAAAAACATGAGTCTTAAAGTTACAATCTACAAACTCACTCACCAGGTCAAGGCTCTGCAGACGGAACCCATACGCTGCTCCTCTTTTACTGCTGTTCATGTAGTTCCCAAAAGCCAAGATGATCTGAAGCAGGAGACTGATAAATGAGCTGCACTGAAGGAGCACACCATTCATACCTCAAAGCACAAATGAAGTCTACTCACCTCTAACATCTTCTTCAGCTTTGATGAAGACTTGAGGGACACGGAAGCTGCAATGATCGCATCTATTTGCTACAGAAACAGGTGGGGGGGATGATGACTTTTGAATCAAACATATGAATTATGCTAGGTACAACAGCCAAAGAGTGATGTAAACTGACCGGCTGCAGACGTTTCATGCTCTCTGGGAAGTTGCCCATGAAAGTGAGGGTGTTGATCCGCTGAGCAAGGCGTGGGATTTTACCAAAGCGGCTCATGAATCGGTCCTCCTCGCTCAGGTCCTCTAGTGGCCGCCCTTCCTTCTCGTAGTTCTGCAGTAGCTTCATCTCGTACTCCGATGGGATAAAACGTTCCAGAAGCTCCAGAAAGTCCAGACTCAGAGACTGCTGATCATATCTGAGTGAGACAGAGAGAAGAGAGTTGCCATGCTGGTTCAGGATGGTTTAAAGCTTGTTGTTGTTGTTTTTGGTGCAGTTAGCTGTTGTTGAAACATACCTCTCAATGGCTGTGCAGATGTCGTTGGGGCTCATGCCTCCCTTGCGGAGGGTGATAGCAAGGTTTTTGGCTTTGTTTGCCTCCAGCATGGACACCTTACTAGGTGCCTTCTCAGCCACCTTAATCTTGAGCTTAGAAAGATCTGTTGGAGGACCTTGAGCCTTGGTTCTAAACTGCTCTGCAAATACATCCATATTCAGCTCCTGGGACAGAGAGTGTAATAGATTAATTGACCACCCAATTACTGTAGTTTACCCAAAAATTATTTATTCCAAACCTGTATGACATTATTTCTTCTGTGAAACACAAATGAAAATATTTTTGAAAAAATCTTTTCATCCATACTGTGAAAGTAATTTTGTACCTCACTGGCTTTCATTATACACATTATTCAAAATATTTTATTTTGTGTCCTCCAGAAGTCATACAGGTTAATTTTGGGTGCATTTTAAGGATTTTTTTGCTGTTACCCCTAACAGTTGCTCATCATTCAGCTCGCTAAACACCGTTCCCGTCACTTGATTGGGCTTCAAAGCCTGCCAGTTCAACAGAGGCATCTTAAACTTTGGTTGAACTGGTTTACGTTCCTTTGGTCCTGTGCAAAACAATGGAAGATACAGTCACTCTGCTCAGGTTGCATGTCTGGATAAGTATTTCTTAAATTTCTTTAGTTGTCCCTTCACCTGTTTCAGCCCCAGGGGCAGGAGGAGCTCCTGGAGGGGGTGGTGGTCCACAGCCAGGTGGGGGCGGGGGTGGTGGAGGACCTCCACCAGGAGGAGGAGGAGGAGGAGGGGGAGGTGGAATACCTCCACTTCCAGGAGGAGGAGGTGGTGGAGGAGGTGGAGGGGGCACTGCAGCTCCAGGTGGAGGAGGAGGAGGTGGAGGCGGTGCTGTGGCTGGAGGGGACGCTGCTTGAGAAGCTGGATCTGACACAGTCATTGTGAACATTAAACAGACATTATGATAATATCAGTGTAGCCAGCTAAAGGTAATCATTTTGAGTTCACTAGAAGCATTAAAGGGGTCATGAACTGAGAAATCAAAATTCCCTTGATCTTTTGATAAAGGTCAATGCACTATAAAAACATCCTGTAAGTTTCAGAACTCAAAACATTCTTGTTAGTCTAACAACAGCTTTTATTGAAGCCAATCTGCCAAAACATCAGGTTGTGGAATGTGCCACTTTATGACGTAATAGTGTGGCTAAACACTGTCTCTGCAGAAGAAGATCAACGCCTGCTTCTACATCGCTGCCTAAATAACGAGAGAGGCAGACGCAGGTCTACGCAGAAACCAAACGCTAAACTTTATTTGATGACATTTATTTTGTAATGAAGTGCCAGACCACATCAGTAAGAACTTGGTCCTTTGTTCGCTTCATTTGACCACAGATTCTTTTACAAATAAGGCACAAATCGACGCAGGATTTTCAGAAAGATTGAAACTAAAAGACGATGCTACTCTGAATATATTGAATCCGATGTCGCACCACACAAGTGTATGTAACTGTTTTCATTAGTGGTCACTACTGCTTTGATCTGTTATTACAGATCGTTTGATATGTACTGAGTATTGATGCGTTCTTAGCCTAAATCACAGCAGTGTCCATCTGTGAAGGATGTAGACTGTCAAACATACACAACTGTTAGCCAATCACAGCAGTGGCGTTTACTTCTGAGTCTACAATCCGCCACACCTATTCAAACAGAGCATTCAGATGAGAACATGACAGAAAATAGCTTATTACTTCTAAATTAAGATATTTTTTGATGCAAAATATCATTATAAGTGGACCTCAGAGAACAGTAAAAAATACAAAAAAGGCAGTTCATGACCCCTTTAATTTGAGATGCTAAGGAGAAGGAGAACTTTTGCAGAAGTGCTCCTACCTGTTTGAGTGACAATTTTCTCTACGGTGACTGGAATCACTTCGATGTCCAAGCTTCCAGAGGCTGTGCGCTCCAGTCGGACTAAGCCTTTCTCCTCCAGTTCCTTCAGCTTCACCTCCAGTTTGGACTCCTTTTCACTCGCCTCTCTGTTTCGTTCTCTGTCTACCTGCGAGGGCTGCGACAGACGCTCCTGCTCTCGTTCTCTCTCTCTCTGAATCTCTCGTTCTCGTTCTCTCTGCTGCAAAGTGCTCACTTGGGCACAGGACTCTCGCAAACTCTCCTGTTACACACACATGTAAAGGTTTGAGACAATGACTGATTACCAAATTTGATATTCTTATTATTATTCTAAGAGTGTATGTACTGCATTTGGCATATCATATATAAGCTACCAAAACATTTTTTTTTACTATGATACATGTTTGGTCTCATTTCTAGTAAAAATACCTAAACATATTTTACATCTAAATATCTAAAACAAAATACATTTATTTTCATAAGATAAGATCTTGAATTATTTTTAATTAAATTCAAATTAAAAACAGATAATGATAATTAAAGACACATTCTCTGACACAATTTGTGCTTCTCAAGTAAACCCATAGTTTTTATTCATTTGTATTTAATAAGTTAATTATTTTTAATGCTTTTAGTTATTTCTTTCTTTCTTTGTTTCTTTATTTATAAATAATAATTAATACAATCATGGGTTAGCCAAAGTGCTGTACATAAAATCACCTTAAGGGCATTAAAATCAAATAAATTGATGTACTAATTTTCAAACAATGCTATGAAACATTTGACTCAGTCAAAAAGAAAAACACACAATACATTTAAGCCATAATCCCTTTTTCAAATAAATAAGATTTAAGCATAGATTGGAAAAAAGGAAAACAAGGAGCTTTTCGCATGGCTACATGGAGTTATATAATAACCCTGAGACTCACTACTTCTAATCTTATTAATTAACTGTTCTGATTAACTGTTAATGCTAAATGTATTGTTAACTGTTCTAATAAACTGTTCCCTCCTGGTGGAAAGACCTGCCCAACTCAATCCAAGCAGCTGAGTCCTTACTCATCTTCAAGAAACAGCTGAAGACACATCTCTTCCATCTACACTTGACACTCTACTAGCATTCTCTATTCTGTTTCTATTCTAACTTGTTTTCTTTTAATAATAATAAAAAGACCCTCTAACACTAGCGTTCTCTACTCATTTTCTATTCTTTTCTCCTTGCTACGTGTACTGCATTAGACTAACTGAGACTTGTCACAGCACTTACATATCATTGCTCTTTTGTTGGTTTTGATTGCTTCTATTGTCTTTATTTGCAAGTCACTTTGGATAAAAGCACCTGCTAAATGACTAAATGTAAATGTAATCTTAAAAACTACTAGTATATAGTATAGCTAGTATGCAATGAAAGGAAAATGCAGTGTGGTACCTTAAGCAGCGCTGACTCTTTAGTGGCCTGCATTAGTTGTTGCTCTAGTTCTGCCATTTTTTCCAATGCTCCATTCTCATATTCCTGCAATCTGGCATTCAGCTGCAACACAAGCATATACACACACCTATGAGGAACAGAGCAGCCTACCTACAACATGAGATGATTATGTGCAAATTTGTTTTGTGTCCATAGAGTATAGTTGACCTGTCCATTGGTCTCCTGCAGTTCTGTTAAATGCTCCATTATTTCCCCTTTATTTTCTGCATCCTCCAGCAGAGCTCCAACATCAAACACATTATCCAAGTACGCCTGGATCTGTACTTGCAGCTTCTCACTTTCCATCTCCTTTAAGGACTGCGGACACAAACAGTTGTGTGTTACATTACAAGGATAATGCACAACTTTATGAATACACGCTGCATGTAAAGCATCTCAAATCTAGGATCCAATCCTGTGTTAATTATATGTAAGATGCACGGTATGCTTTTATAAAGTATTTATCTGTCCTGTACACTAGTCTTACCTCTAAGTACTGGTCGAGACCCAGCTGGGTGAACTCATACTGAAGATGCACACGGAAATTCATGTTCTCCACTGAGTGAACCACAATGTTTATGAACTGCATGCAAGCCACCTGTGAAGAATAACATCAAATGGATAGAGTTTAAAATCAGTCATATTGCACCAAAAAAGTGAGCAGGTTAACTGTCATGTTATTGTGATTGACATCAAAGCTCACCATGAAGTCTATATTGCTGTCGTCATTCATGAAGTACTCCATTAGCTTCTCAAAGCGGTTCTTCTCTCCACTCACCTGTGAGAAAGTGGGCCAAATGTTGAGCATGATATATTACATGCTACAAAATGTCTAGACTTTTAATAGTGTCTGAAAGGCATTTGTGCAGTATTGGTGATATTTGTGTCACATTAACTAACATTAATTTTTTTTGTTTTATTGAAAGAAACTTAATTTTTTCAGGAAGGATGCATTAAATTTATTAAAAGTCATAGTACAGATGTTTATAATTTTACAAAAGATTAATATTTCCTTTTGGTCTTTCTCAGATCAGTTTCCACAAAAACATTAAGAAGCACAACTGTTTTCAGCTTTGATAATAATAATAATAATAATAATAATAATGCATGTTTCTTGAGAAGCAAATCAACATATTAGAATGATTTCAGAGTACACTGAGACAAGGTAAAAGATTAAAAAGAGTTATTTCAGTTTTGAGAGAATACAGCTGGGCAGAAGAAAATGTATCTTGACCATCTGCAAAGCCAGACTAAACCATTTTATGAGGACATCCCGTTTGATTAAAAAAATGTGTATGTATATGTGTAGAAGGCTGGTCATCTTACTTCTTTAAAGTTGTCAAAGGCCGAGATGATGATGTCATGTCCTCCTCTAACCAGACACACTGCAGCCAACAGCTCCAGCACAAGAGCCTTAGTCCTATGGACGGTGTATTTAAATGTATTACAAACTCACACAACAAACACACAAACCCCTACACCCCACACAAAAAAACACTCACCTGGGGTTTTTGTTGTTGAGGCTGAGTGTAATTTCATTGACACATCTGGGGTGAGTCATGACTAAATTGAACCCAGACTGTTAAAAACAAAAAAAATGGTGAGTCACAAAGTTCTCCTAAAATGACATTTGAGTAGCCGAGTCTAGTGTTTGTATGTGTTCCTGACGCCAACATACCTGATAATTCATGATAGCACGCAGGCACATAATGCAGAGGTGAACGTCATCTCTTTGGGTGGCCAATCGGGCATTTCGCATCGTTTTTCTGCCATGGGTCAAGTTACTTATTCTAATGTGAAAAGGCAGGGAATGAACAAAAGATGAGCACTGAATATGAAGTATCTGAGTACACTTATCTTAATGAGAATAATATCTAAACAACATGGTTTCTTCATTTTACTCCTGAGCAGCAATCCCTGTATTTTGGGGGTGTGCTGTAGTGATGACTCACCGGACCGTGAGTGCACGTGCCGCTCTGGTCATGCCGAGTGTGGAAGAATGGTTAACATTTTTGGCTAGATCCTCCACTGATCTCTCTGACAACCTCCTGTTGTCTGATACAGATCCGCCGTTTTCCACAGATTCTACCTCGAACCTGAGAAACACGTCAGCCCAGAATCTGAGCTCATTTTTAGCCACTGAGAGACTACACGCTTAAAAATAAACTTTCTTTCTAAGCATCTATGGTTCCACGAAGAACCTTTAACATCCGTGGGACCTTTGCGTTCTACAAAGGGTTCTTTGGATTTTTGAAATGTCCTTCACACTACACTCTTACAAAAAGGCTGCAAAAGGGGCTTTTCAACACATTTTGGGTACCCTAAAAACCTTTCAGTGAGCAGTTCTTAAAAGAACCGTTTTCCTTAGAGTAAAGAACACTGTAATAATCTAAAGAACCTTTTTAGTTTATAAATAACCTTTTGTGTAATGGAAAGGTTCTATAAATGTTAAAGAATCTTAATGGAACCATCAATGCCAATTAAGAACCTTTATTTTTAAGAGTGCAATGGTTCTTTTAAGAGCTGTTCACTGAAAGGTTCTTTAGGGAACCAAAAAATTGCCCTTCTATGGCATTACTGCAAAAAAAACTTTTGGAACCTTTATTTTTAATATGGCAAGTGAATTGTAGTTACTTCTTGTCAAAATCTACTGTAAGGATTTACTCATAAAATCTTCTTGGACAAATATTACATTAGACAGCTGTAATGGTATAAATGGGAAATCTTAGACAGAATAAACATACGGCGCATCACTTTGAGCATATGACAAGTAGTCCACCAGGACATCCAAGCCTTGGTTTTCCTCGTTCAGAAACTCCTGAGCCCACCTATAGAGTACAAAAGGAATATCATGGTATGTATCCATGGAGGTTTTCCATTATTTAGGTGCAAACTTATCTTTCAGGTTTATTCAGGAGTAGCAGTGAAGTCTATCTTTGCACGGCACAAAAAAATAAAGCTGCCACTAACCCAATGTGATTGGTTCTCAGCGAGATCTCCAGCTCTCTCAGGACTTGAGTTGACTCCTGCACACGTTTCTTGAACTGTGGAGAAGGAATCACAGAGATAAGATGACTCACTGACAGACAATCATTCACTTCTCATCGAGACTCTAAATGGAGTTTTCTTTTGGGCAGGTGGGTGTCAGCACTGATATGGGTAAAAGAGAAATGTGAGTGAATGGAGTTGGTGAGGGAAAGAACAGAAAGAGAGTGATGGTACAGACCCTGCGCGCCACTCCACCCTGGTCCTGGTAGAAGCTCTTGATTTTAGTCAGATAAGCCGAGGGAGGGTTTCTCACCTGAAACCGCTCCTAATAGACATCAAGAGAAAGAGAAACAATAAATGGACTGGTTTCCAGCTGTGATGAAGATATTTAAACACTTTTTGATGGAACAGAATAATATAAAGTTTGAATAATACCATTCAAATGTTTGGGGTTGGTAAGACTTTTTAATGTTTTAAAAAAGAAGTCTCTTATGCCCATAATTGCTTTGACTAAAATACAGTAATATTGTGAAATATTGTTACAATTTAACATAAAAGTTACATTTTATTTGAATGCATTTTAGAATGTAATTTATTTCTGAATTTTTCAGCATCATTACTGCAGGCTTCAGTGTCACATGATCCTTCAGAAATCATTCTAATATACGTACTGATTTGATGCTCAAGAAAAAGAAAATGTTATTAGCAGTTGTGAAAACAGTTGAGCTGCTTAATATTTTTGTGGAAACCAAGACACACTTTTTGATGAATGATGTTCAAAAGAACAGCATTTATTTGAAACGGAAATCTTTTGTAACATTATAAATGTATTTACAGTACTGCCACTTTTAAACAATTTAATGCACACTCCTTCGTCGAATCCACCGGCCGCGCCGTTCTCAAGCCCACCACCTCTGCTCACTCTAGCCCTCCGTCTGTTCCTCACTCTAGCCCCCGGCCTCTGCTCACACTAGGCCGCCATGTGTGACACTGTGTTTCATTGTGAAAACGAAACTACTTTGTTTGGCCTTTCAAAAATGGACACGACTAGAAATCATTGGTTAAGTTGTATTTACAACACTGTTCCAGAACACTTCAACCCAAATATTCAGATGTGTGCAGCACATTTTATGGAGGACCGTTTTTCTGATCCTGAGAGACTAGACTACAATGCCGGCTGTTCTGACTATGTTTTTTATATTCAAAGAATTTGCCACTGATGAATCAAACGTGAGTTTTGGGCAGTGTAGAGTAGGGCTTGTTGTTTGTCATTTGTCCGATCACAAATGCAGTCATGGTTTTATGTTTAAGCGGCGCGATGCAACGCAACGCGTAAAAAGACAGTATTAGTCATTATAATCAATAATTATGTCCCCACTGGATGCAAGGAATGCCTCGTTTATAATGGGTTTTCATGTTTTTGAGTCGTCGCTCCGGCCGGACTGGGCGTCATCACAATATGGTAGGGGCGTAACATTTCTGTCACATGCTTGAGGTATTCGGCCAATCACAACACACTGGATAGCTGGCCAATCAGAGCACACCTCGCTTTTCAAACCGATGAGCTTTGTAAAAATCGACGCGTTTCAGAAAGGCAGGGCATAGAGGAGAAACAATAATGTACAGTATGTGGAAAATAATGTGTTTTTTTAACCTTAAACCGCACATTTCATTACACCAAATACACAAAATAATGTTCTTTTTAGCAACATCATATGACCCCATTAATATCTTATTAAATAAATAAAACATCTTACAGACCCCAAACTTTTAAATTGTACTGTACATCCATCTCAGATCTCTTCTTTGGTCGTATTAATACATATTTCCCCTGAAGGTGGTGTATAGCCTACATAATGCCCATAAGAAATACATTTTAGTTGTGTGCATTCATTGCTATAACAACCTGTGCTCTCTGCATGCATAGCTACAAAACTTGCATCCCACAGATGTCATGGAGACACAAATATTAACACAGGATGTGCGTAGACAGTTTCACCACCTTAAGAGTCTGACCTCATACTGCTGCTTATTTTCCCCTCGAAGCCTTTTTCTCCTGTTGAGATGTCTGCTCACTATCAGCCTTTACATAATTTCTTGCATCATTCTTTTTACTGTTATTAAAAGGTTCAACAAAAATATATCCGAACTTAAGAATACACCTCCTTTGCAAAACTTTGTAAGCCTACTTAAATTAACATCATTTACACAAATGGTCTACCACTGTTGTTTTTTCCTTCTTATAGGCTCTGCATTTTCTGAAACTGATTACAACAAATGCCCCAACCTGTAGTTTAATTATATTGTCACAGCATAGAACAAGAAACAACATTTTTTTAATCAACACTAGAGACATTTGAAAAACTTTAACATTTTCTCTTGACATATGTATGAATGGAGTGATGAATCAAATGCTGTTTTTACTTTTAATCTTTCAGGCTCTTATAGAAATTGGTTACAGTTGCTTGAGACCTGGTTACAGTCCTCATATAACTTGTACAAGTTTGGTTTTTGTATTTGTGTCACAGTGTAAAGATCTCCTTTATACTTCTGGTGTGTCTAAATGTAGTCTACCAGATAGCTTCCACTCAAAGGTCACACCTACACTGCAGACATGAAGTATTATGGTAATACACAGAGAAAACTGCTCAAAAATGCAATGCCTTATGCATTTCAATATGACTCATTCATTACGTATTTCAATATGAGTAATGTCTCACTCTCTAATGAGAAGTAGAAACGATCAAGATGCTCTCAGTTCTACTTAGCTGCCATTATTTAAAACGCATAATGTTGAAGTTGAGCGACTCACCTGATCGCAGACCAGCTCCCATTTCTTCTCACTGTCATACTGACTCAGAAGCTTCATCTTGTCAGGAGGCAGATTCATTGAGCTCTGAGAAGAGAAATTAGAGGTTCATCACAGTAACCTGGAGATCAGGTGAAATCCTTTCTAGCAGAACTGTACAGTACAAACATGCTCGCAGACTCATGGATTCAAATTACTGCAGTATCAATGTTAATACACTTATAAGTAAACATATTGCTATTCTTATTGGTTGATGTGCACAATGCATATCCATCACAATGTGCTGGATTTCAATAGACGGATTCCATCTATAATACTGGATATCAAAAAAGTTGCCGCCAGTGGTATGTAACCCAGAACCAGGCTTAAACTGTTTAAGAAAAAGAAGAGAAGTTTGTCAGTTACAATACTAATTGGTTTGTGGAGTATAATCCTGGAGTATAGCATGGGAAAGTCTGAGTATATGGTTTATGAAAGAGACTGGCGTTAACGTGTGTATGCCGCAGTCTTTCCTCAGTTTCAAATAACATCCGATTTGCCATTTACTTAATGAATATGTAATATTGATAATCACCATTTATATCTGATGCAAGACGCTGGTGGAACAGACGTAGAGAAGGAAATGTCTACATTACAAAATGTGTTATGACGCAATTATTGTTCCTTCTTTTGCTTACTTCAGATTGTTAACCTCTTAACGGTCACCTGTCCCCTTCAGTTTACTTCACTATATTATAATTAAATCCTAATCTACTATATATCGTTGGAAAACTCCAAGACTTCTAAATAGATATTTTACCAGTTTTTTGTTATAAATTATGTAGGAACAGTAATAGATTAATTTATGACAAGAGTGCGCCCTTAAAAAAAATCTACATCATAAAAGGAGTTCTGATCTTTGTCACAAAAAGTCTTTTTTCGTTGCCTTTTTCCCTATCACGTTTTAGAAATCATCATAAAGTATATATCAATTGAAAGCTTAAAATTTCTAAATTCATCCTGTGAAAGCCATTTTAAAATCAGACATTGCATTACCATGGAAATGGTACATCAAAATCATATTACAAAATGTTTTTGTTCATGAATTATAACAATTTAAGTTTGTGCACTTTCATGTCTATGTTCAAAAATGGGGGTGACAGTTAAAGGGTTAAAGGCATAGTTCAGGCAAAAATGAAAATCCTGTCACCATTTAGGCGACTATTCCGCTTCATTTAATTTTAAACCTGCATGCATGACTTTTGTGGAAATTTGAAAAACTGTCTCAATAAAAGTCTATGGTGTCCACTCTTGTTTCACAGAAGTCATACAGGTTCGGTATGACATGAGGGTGAGTAAATGATGACGCAATTTTCATTTTTGAGTAAATTATTATATTATGTACATATTATGTTTCCCTTAAGTTTATCTACTTAAGATCATATGCTGTGTCAGTCATCAGTCTGACACAATGTGACTTCCTGAAAACATGGCACGGAGGCTAAGTTGCTACATGTCTTGCACTTAAACACATAAAGATTAATCATTATTAGCTTTATGTTTTGCACTTTCACACCAGATCTGGAATTGCACATTTCAACCAAATTAAGAGGGTGTGGTTTGTAAAAAAAATAGGTGTAAAGTTTAGTGTAGAAACACTGTGATCGTGGGTGTTTCCTCCTAAAGCACTAAGACGTTTCCGCTCTGAACATGTTTTTTTTTTTAAGGTTGTGTGCATAAAGAGCGAAAGCACATTTAGAAACACATTGAGCGGTTACTGGGGGAACAGAGAGAGGGGGGTGGGTAGGGGACGAACTGTGGTCTACTGGTTCAAGTGAATAAAGTGGAGACTAGATTAAGTTAATATTAAAGCACAGTTCAGGGCTTATGGCAGTAGCCTGTAATGAGGACATCACTCTGAAGTGTGACCATGTAATGCATATATCCATTAGCACACAATAGTAATCTAATCAGGGTAGTAGTTACTTGAATTTATGGGCTCAAGGACAAAATTGCAGGGATTGTCCCAAACTCCTTCATACAGTACTTTACAGCATTGTAAAGACGACTTTAGTGGGTGCAACTCCTCACAGGGCCTGGGACAGTCTGGTTGTGCCCCCCTGTGCATTGACCAATAAGAGTATGCTCAGAAAGATCAAATGGCCATTTGTTATATGGAAGTGCTTTTTTTAACTTTGGTAAAATTCTAACATTTATTTCGAGAAGTTCAAAACAAGAAACAAAATCATACTGTGAGATTTAAGTCACATTTATGAGAAGTCACAATGTCTATTCTGAGATGGAAACAGGCTTATAATGTGTTGCTGAAGTGGAACCAAATGTAAGATAACTGAGCTTCCATTAGGAATCATTTAAAAGATTCAACACATTGCTCACCAAAAGGGATGGCATATCTAGGAGTATAACCAACTGACAGTGTTGTCTTGCAACGAAGCGAAAGACGAAACAAAGTTCAGTTGTCACCGAGAATACAGGACCTCTTTTTATCTTATGACTTCTCTTAAAAAGTTGCCTAATTTGTCATCTCGCCACTGCCATTTCCTATACCAAAAGCCCATGTGGAACTAAAGTGACAGTAATCCAATTGTATTAAGTCAGAAGTGTTTTTCCAAATGTTACTTCATTTTGCATTTCAGGTGGAAGACTGCATTTGCTTTGAAATGTTCATATTGTATTTGATTTTCTTTTTAGATTATCACTGTCTATGCGTCAAGAATACAAGAAGTTCCTGTGTTTTTTTTTCTACAGCTAATATTTATGTTTCCAAAATGCAAAGCCAGAGAATCTAATACTGTTGTAGTTCCTAACATGGCTGTTGTTTTTATCAGAACAGGAAGTATCAAGATTAGCTGCTTTTGCTGTGTTGATAAGTAATGTCTGTGTATAAAGAACTCACCAAAACCACACTGAAGCGTTCTTCGAGCTCTTCCTCAGGAGGAATGGGTAGTTTCGCAGGGGCACATTTCTTTTTGGGTGTGGAGGGAGCAGTGTTTGACCCTCCTGTTGAGCCTTTGGCCTCCGGCCCATCCACCTGCTCCAACCCGCCGGCTGCGTTACCCATCACAACTTTCCTTAGGAATTCCAGGATACTGAACTCTTTCTGGATCAACCACTAACAATTCCAAAAGGCCAAACTCTGGAGGAACCCAGACAAACCTCTCTGCAATCCACAGGTAAAAATCCACTGTTTGAAGTTTTGTAGTCACTCAGATCCAGTGTAGGTGGAAGCACATGGAGTCTTTTTAGCACATGCTGTCAGAGAGCATGGATACCTTTCAAACCAAAAACGGTGTCCAGGATGGTGTTAATGAGGATGAGAACTTAAAATCAAACTCAAACTCGATTTCAAAATGAAGGGTAAAAAGAACTTTCACTTTGCTTAGTCAAAAAAAGGAAGAAGAAAAGCCTCTGTTTATACTTTCACAATAAAGACAATAGAGGTCCTTTGAAAGTACAGCTCTTCAGCCTCTCAGTGCGGCTGAGTGTGTTGATTACCAGCGTAACAGGCCTTTTCTCCAGTTGTCTGCCTCTCATGTGAGTGCTTCAGATGTTGGAGCATCTTCCTTTATGTCCAGCCCCACTGATCAAGCCTGCAGAAGTTTCTTCCAGAAGAATATACAGATGTTGGCAAATTGACGAAGGCACCTGTCCGAGCACACTGCTGTGTGTTACAGAAATGAGAGAGAAGCAGTTGTGACAGCAGGAGGAAACCACAGAAAAAAGCAGAAGCATCCACGCTTCCTGTATACCTCGCATTAGAGAGAGAGAGCATGCTGGGTGTGTCGGTTTAAGTTCTGTTTGTATTTAAAAAATATGATGATCTAAAACATATCACACCACTCATGTGCATATTATGTACTGTATGTATGTTACGACACTGATGCTGTTGATCAGGGCTTGTTGTCACAAGGTTACTTGTCTTCTAATTTTTTCCAATTCTGTCCTAATATCTATTTTTTGTTGGCCTAAAGCATTTATAAGTCTCAGTTCATTTCAACATTTACTAATACGTAAATAAAACCAAAAAGTGACTGTTCATATTATTTAATGGACCTGAGCTAACAAGAACAGTTGTGTTTTCATTAACCAATACATTTATTGATAAATACTATAACAAATATATTGCAGATTGATAGTTAATGTTAGTTAATGCATTAACTACCATAGCTAATGGGACCTTACTGTAAAGTGTTACCTTTGTAATAGCTGTTGGGTAAACAACTGAACACAATAAAACCACGCTGGCATTTTTATTTGACTTTTAAATTTTTTTTTATTTTACAGATTATCACATTTGTTTAATATTGTATATTACCGATTAATTTTTTTATTGTATTTTAATTGATTAAATATTTATCATTGGCTTAATTTATTATTTACTGTTGTGTTCTGCTGGTCGTAAATATGTTACGGTTTAAATGTATAATACGCTATAAATACGATACTACGCTAATTAAAGAACAGAATTATTTTATTTATTTATTTTTCCCCTCAGGCAATAACAGTATAAAGGTTCTATAGCTTTTTCAAAGCCAAGATGGATGGATAGATAGATAGATAGATAGATAGATAGATAGATAGATAGATAGA
>NW_015505481.1:1874783-1883394 GCF_001515645.1 Sinocyclocheilus grahami | reverse complement strand
GATAGATAGATAGATAGATAGATAGATAGATAGATAGATAGATAGATAGATAGATAGATAGATAGATAGATAGATAGATAGATAGATGGATAGATGATAGATAGATAGATGGCTAGATAGATAGATGATAGATGGATAGATGGATAGATAATAGATTGATAGATGGATGGATAGATAGAAGATAGATGATAGATGGATGGATAGATAGATATATGGATGGATGGATGGATGGATGGATGGATGGATGGATGGATGGATAGATAGATAGATAGATAGATAGATAGATAGATAGATAGATAGATAGATAGATAGATAGATAGATAGATAGATAGATAGATAGATAGATAGATAGATAGATAGATAGATAGATAGATAGCCTACTCCCATTACTATGTGATATGAGCTTTAACTCTCAGTTTGATGTATGATAAACTCTTAGAGCACCACCATGTGGAATAAATGACCCCGCACTGATGTTTATTTTTGATAAATGTAAGGTATATGTGTAGCTATAGGCTACAATAAAATATAATATAATACACAGTCAATGCAATGAGTAAATCAAAAAACGAAATGGATGAACGAATAGATCAATATATTACTGAACTAGAGTTAATCGGAAATCATCGTCAGGAGAACGAGAGAACGACAGAGTGGAGGATGAGTCTCCAGAGGTCCGACCAGATCGTGGCCAATAGAGGGCGCCATAGAGGCCTCGTAACATCCAGTCATTGTTTATTCCAAAATGACGGAAAACAGCGCGTCGCCGGAGGATCCCTGGCTCAAAGTAAGCAACAATATTCAGATAAAGACTGTCCGTTGATTTTAAACAGCCATATCCTCCCAAATCGCCCTCGTGAAGTGTGTTTCTGTTTATCTGTGTAGGTCTGCAGCGGTTGGTTTCACTCTCTAGCTCAGCTGGCTAACGTTAGTCGTAAAGTTCAGCAAGTCAAAAGAACAGTTACCCTGCTCCCCACATTATCGTGATTTCAAAATGCAGTGTATTTAGTGGTGATTTAGACAACAAATTACTACAGAAACGCGTCCGAAACCGGTTCTGCGCTTAAACGGACTATATATGTTGTAAATGTTAGAATGGAAGCTATAACAGATGTGTAAGAGTTGAATCCGCTAAGCTAACGTGTTTGATCGCTACATTGGCTGTGTTTCGAAACGTATTTAAATGGCCACTAGACAGAATTGTTGGGCATGGAAGGCGCGTTCGAACGAACGAATCGACTCCCCAGAGAACGGGATTCCATTCAAGCGACAGATGATGCCCCAAAATACTGTCAAGACCGCAAAATAAAGCTCACTAGTTCTCTTTGTTTGTGCCTTCATTATATTTATGCTGCGGTTCCAATGCATTATAACTTCCTGCCGCATTCATATGCAGCGAATTGAATATGCCCTCAATTGCACCGACTGTAATGACATCTTGACAATATGACAGAGATTGCTCAATCTGAGAGGTTGGAGACGCATTATGCATGTAGATTAAATGTCACCCTTTAAAGGGGTTATTTGGGACACATCACAGTGGGGAGTTAGAGGTGTCCTAGATAAAGGTAAGGCAGGACATGTCAGGCTCTGTTTGCATATGTGATCATCAGTTGACTGGCTTTGACTGTTCTTCTGTTTGTCTTTTTATATCACCCGTCTCACCATCATGTCTCAGCAGACGGACGGCGCCTTCAGCGACAACGGCTTCGATCACAGTGAGTACCTGAGCTATAAAATATTACTTGAAGTCTCACCTAATGTGTTTTTTTTCCTCCAGCTTATATACCAAGATGAAGGTTAGACATGCAGTTATAAAAACATAGTGAACCCATAGGCTGGACTTGACAAACTGAAACTACTTTGTGCTGTCAAATGTTGAAGTAACCAAAAATGACTAAACTAGTGTATGTTTATACTTCTATAATTTTCTATATCATTAGGTTTTTTTGCCGAGAATGCTCGCCAAGGAAGTTTGGTGTCAAGAGCCAACAGCATTGGATCCACAAGTGCCTCTTCTGTACCAAACACAGGTAATACCTCAATCATCTAATATCAAACATGGCCATTATTTTATAACCGTTGCTCTAAAATGGTCATCGTTTCACTGCCATGAAATACTAAAATCACATTTTTTTTAAATGCATGTTAGATCTAATTGTGAATAATTAAATCCTTGTATACGTACTGTATGCAAGACTCTTCCCTGCTCCCTCTGATGCAAAGAACCAAGTCCATGGCCTATATTGTTTTCTTTTTCAATTACGTTACACTCTGACACTGTACGTCACAATATAAAAGAAAACATGTTGATTTCTGCAACTTTAAAGACAGACATCAAGATACAGTCTGATAACATACAGTTCTTCCCTTTGGTTTAGATGATGAAGACAGTGATAACAGACATGAGACGCCGTATAAGGAGTCGTATAAAGACCGGAGGAGACAGGCACACACACAGGCAGAGCAGAAACGCAGAGATGCCATCAAGGTAAGAGTGAGAATAGCAAATTGGTTTAGGGAAAACAAAAGACAGAACATATCAGAATCAGAATTAGCTTTATTCGCCAGGTGTGTGTAAACACACAAGGAATTTGTTGTTGTTGTTTTTTAAGGTGCTCCTGGTACATACATACATATCTGACATGAGAACAGAAAAAAAAAAAACATTTAAATAATACAATAAATAATGTGTATGAATCTGGAACAGTAGATTTATGTACAGATTTGTGCATTATTTACTCTATATAGAACTGTATAAATAAAGAGATATACATATGTATTTTTTTATTATTTTAAATATTGTATTTATGTATTATTTCTATGTATATAGTAGCTTACATAAGCACAAGGGCACCTAAGTACTTGGAAGTGACGGTAATAATCGATCATAAAAGCACAGTAATTACTTGACTTGATTAAGTAATTAAGGGGGGGGGGCATTTTTGCCAAATAGAAATACTGATTTTGTAAACATAGGTCTGCACAATTTGCAAAACTATTTTTGTTTTATTACTTCATTCCCTGATAAAAATTGTAAATTGTTTACAATTACAAATGTTGTTCCAGGTGCTGTGCTTGTTTGTAGGGCTGCTCAATATGGCCAAACACTTTGTGATTATATAGAAATATGGCAATAATAATGATAATCCATCAAGCTTTCATTTTGGTGGAAAAAATTACGCAGCGACCCTTTAAATCTTCTCTTCTGTTGACAACAGCTGGTTTGTAAGTGCTTTTCATTACAAATTTGGGAAGATGATCAGCGCATGTTGTGTTCCCAAATACATGGTACAAGCAACCCAAAACATGCAGAGATGAGTTCATGTGGAGCAGAATTTACTGTGAACAGACCCGCTTTGAGATCCTGAAAACACTGGATTGTGAGCTGCTCGTGTGTAAAAGAACACAGTGCCTTGTTCCTAGCGTTCTACTTCTGTCACTCAAATGTGTCTGTACGGATCTCTGTCCCACAGAAAGGCTATGATGACCTGCAGTCTATAGTGCCTACATGCCAGCAACAGTCTGACTTTGCCATGGCCACACAGAAGATGAGTAAAGCTACAGTCCTGCAGAAGAGTGAGAACCTTCATTATCTATTTATATCTCCTTGTCACATGTCTTTCACTCTGGAATGGAAAAGCTCAGCAGCTTGTGTGTGTGTGTTTGCAGCAATCGACTACATTCAGTTTCTCCACAAAGAAAAGAAGAAGCAGGAAGAGGATGTTTCCACACTTAGGAAGGAGGTGATGGCACTGAAAATTATGAAAACGTGAGTGGGGGGTTATTTACAGGGGGCTGGGACATTTTTAACTGTTAAAGCAGACAAATGTAGTTCCACTTATTCTCCGGCAGGGTTGTTTTCGGCTTTATCTGACACTGTCACTCTTCTGCCAAGAAAGATAACACCCTCCAAGACCTATAAAAGGGAGGGAGGAAGAAAAGTCTCAGACACTAATGTGTTTCTAATGGTTTGTTTCAGGAACTATGAGCACATTGTGAAGGCCCATCAGAATAACCCTCAGCAGGGCAGCGAGCAGGTTTCAGATCAGGTGAAGTTCAGTGTGTTTCAGAGCATCATGGACTCTCTGTTCCAGTCCTTCAGTGCCTCAGTGTCGGTCAACAGCTTTCAGGAGCTCTCTGCCTGCGTCTTCAGCTGGATCGAGGAACACTGCAAGCCCCAGGTAGCACATACACATACATGCTCACACGTTTAAAGGAATAGTTCACCCAAAAATGAAAATTGTCATAATTTGCTCACTCATGTCATTTCAAACCTGTTTGAGTTGTTTTCTTATGTTGAACATAAAAGAAGATATTATGAACAATGCTGGTAATCAAACAATTGATGGTCCCCATTGACTTCCATAGTATTTATTTCCCTACTCTGGAAGTCAATGGGAACGAACTACTTTTTTTTTGTTCTTCAACATTTTTCAAAATATCTTCTGTTGTGTTCAACTTAAGAAAGAAACTTATACAGGTTTGGAACAACATGGAGGTAAGTAAATGATGACAACATTTACATTTTTAGGTGAACTATTCCTTTAAGGCTGGTTAATAGGTGAATTATGACATGAACAACGAGTTGCAGTTCTCAGCTTTTTTTAACATAAAGGTCCACAACAATATGTAAAGGCCCCATGAGTTTTCCAGTTGTTTGCGATTTACTGGATAAGGATTCAGAAGGATTTTTAAAAATAGCTTTTACTCAGCTTCTACCTGATCAAATATTTTAGAGTTTGAAAACTAGAAAATAATGTATACATTAAACATTTTTTAATATTTAATTAGTTAACTAGACTTTTCCAAGTCTAGAAATCACATTTAAAATTAGGCTATCTAGGTTTTTCCAGACCATGGGAACCCGGGCTTTTCAAAGAAAAATAGTTAAGGAGGTAAATTAAAATGAGAATTTTTTTTGTTCTTGCGGTTGTTTTTAGCTCATTTTAAAGTTTGTTTAGTCTCATTTTAAATCATTAGTAAGACTTTTTGCAAGTTTTAAGTTTGCTAAGTACCCTGGTTGAGAACCACTGTTTTAGAGGACATTTACACACTTTATTTTTTATTTTATCACATAGTGGATTGCTATTTTGCTTAAAAGGAAAAATGCATGAAATGATCAAGTGTAAATGCCCCTCGCCAAAAAACACAAAGTATGTGCTCATACCAATTAGACAAAGCAACCTGGAAATGCATTAAAGATGCAAAACGTGCCATAGAACCGTTAATAACACTCTACTCAAACCAATGTAGACAACCTGGGGGCTGTTTCATAAAAGACGGTAAGAAAATCGGGGATTAAAGTCCAAAACCTGACTTGAAATAACCTAACAAATCAATTGGGACTACAGCGGT
Organism: Sinocyclocheilus grahami; assembly: GCF_001515645.1. NCBI lineage: Eukaryota > Metazoa > Chordata > Actinopteri > Cypriniformes > Cyprinidae > Sinocyclocheilus > Sinocyclocheilus grahami. The sequence continues at coordinate 1,878,036 of NW_015505481.1, read as the reverse complement.
TTCATAAACGACAATTTAAGTTCACGCAATCTCACTAATTCGATCCAGGTTCAATGAGTCAGGATAATTTGATGTGCATGCTTATTCTTAAGCAGCCCTTAATGTCGATCATGGATCAAAACGATCCACCATGATATATACGAATATTTGTGCCGTTTAATGCATTTGAGACACTGTGTTTTTCTCAGTGCATAACTGACATGTCACAGGTATAGTTTTCCTCTGTAAATGATAGAAAGTCATGCAAATATATCCATTTTGCTGTCAAGAGTGGCCGAGGCTTACGCGAGCGAACGAGCGCTGCTGCACGCTTGTGTGCTACACAGACGGAGCAGAATAGAATAATAGCGCATTTAATTCTGAATAAATATATTATTTATACTAGCTAAAATATTTGTTGTTGGACATTAAATGTGACCAACAGAATAGCAGAATTGTAATCCTACATAAGTGTATTTTTAGGATAGGAGTATCTGTAAATCAAATGTAAGCTGGCTAATACAGCCCTACTAGCTCAAATGAGTTAAATGTGTTCCTCTTATCAGTTAAAATGTAGTCTAATTTCTTTTATTTATTTTCATTTTAATGCTTTAAAGAGCCATTTTAGATTGTAATGTTTTACTAATAACCATAAAAGGCACAGCTGTCATAAAATCAGAGAGAAAGGCTGCACGGCTAGAAACTGCTGATCAACTGAATGCGCAAGTAGCAACCGTGTTCAAATGTTTTCGTATCTATTTAAAAAAAAAGGTCATTGCATTTTGGGCACAATACATTAAATACAGTTAATTGTAGCCTATATTTTTATTTATTTGATTATTTAAGTTGCATTTTCTGTATACTTTTATTTTTGGACTAATAAGTCAACTAATTGTATGTGAGAGAGTCGGTGGTAATAGTGTTAGGAAGATGCTTTAAAGAGCCATTTTAGATTGTAATGTTTTACTAATAACCATAAAAGGCACAGCTGTCATAAAATCAGAGAGAAAGGCTGCACGGCTAGAAACTGCTGATCAACTGAATGCGCAAGTAGCAACCGTGTTCAAATGTTTTCGTATCTATTAAAAAAAAAAGGTCATTGCATTTTGGGCACAATACATTAAATACAGTTAATTGTAGCCTATATTTTTATTTATTTGATTAAGTTGCATTTTCTGTATACTTTTATTTTTGGACTAATAATAAAGTCAACTAATTGTATGTGAGAGAGTCGGTGGTAATAGTGTTAGGCTACGTCCACACGAAGCCAGAGCTTTCCCTATCCGATCTTTTTTTTCCCTCGTCTCAAGAAATATCTGCATCCACACAAAACCACAAAACGATGTAGTATACATGCCTGACCATTATGAGGCATTGTAATTCTGCCACAGAGATGCACTCTTTAAAGAGCCATTTTAGATTGTAATGTTTTACTAATAACCATAAAAGGCACAGCTGTCATAAAATCAGAGAGAAAGGCTGCACGGCTAGAAACTGCTGATCAACTGAATGCGCAAGTAGCAACCGTGTTCAAATGTTTTCGTATCTATTTAAAAAAAAAGGTCATTGCATTTTGGGCACAATACATTAAATACAGTTAATTGTAGCCTATATTTTTATTTATTTGATTATTTAAGTTGCATTTTCTGTATACTTTTATTTTTGGACTAATAAGTCAACTAATTGTATGTGAGAGAGTCGGTGGTAATAGTGTTAGGAAGAGAAGCCAGAGCTTTCCCTATCCGATCTTTTTTTCCCCTCGTCTCAAGAAATATCTGCATCCACACAAAACCACAAAACGATGTAGTATACATGCCTGACCATTATGAGGCGTTGTAATTCTGCCACAGAGATGCACTAAAAACGGAGAAGACGACTTGGACTATGCGCATAAATCTTGCGCGGTATACAAACGAACATGGAACAATACATTTATTAATCTGTGTTAATGTTAGTTAATAAAAAGACAATTGTTCATGTTTTTGTTGTGTTACATGACGTAGTGGTGTCTGACTAGAGGCAAGACGTGGGCTGATGATGTCATAGTTTCAGAAAATATACGGATTTGCTGTCCACACGAAAAACACAAGGGCGGCGTTTTCAAATTTATCCACTCTGGGACCCGGTTTCAAAAAATACTGGTTTCCCTCTCCCAAAACGCCGGATCCGTGTGGACGAAACGCCTATACGATACAAAATGTATGCATATACAGCTAAACGCGTCTCAGTGTGGACGGGGCCTTAGAGGAGCTCAGCTTAGCCTGACAGTTAGCCTGCCAGCAACCTGGAAATGCATTAAAGATGCAAAACGTGCCATAGAACCGTTAATAACACTCTACTCAAACCAATGTAGACAACCTGGGGGCTGTTTCATAAAAGACGGTAAGAAAATCGGGGATTAAAGTCCAAAACCTGACTTGAAATAACCTAACAAATCAATTGGGACTACAGCGGTTTCATAAACGACAATTTAAGTTCACGCAATCTCACTAATTCGATCCAGGTTCAATGAGTCAGGATAATTTGATGTGCATGCTTATTCTTAAGCAGCCCTTAATGTCGATCATGGATCAAAACGATCCACCATGATATATACGAATATTTGTGCCGTTTAATGCATTTGAGACACTGTGTTTTTCTCAGTGCATAACTGACATGTCACAGGTATAGTTTTCCTCTGTAAATGATAGAAAGTCATGCAAATATATCCATTTTGCTGTCAAGAGTGGCCGAGGCTTACGCGAGCGAACGAGCGCTGCTGCACGCTTGTGTGCTACACAGACGGAGCAGAATAGAATAATAGCGCATTTAATTCTGAATAAATATATTATTTATACTAGCTAAAATATTTGTTGTTGGACATTAAATGTGACCAACAGAATAGCAGAATTGTAATCCTACATAAGTGTATTTTTAGGATAGGAGTATCTGTAAATCAAATGTAAGCTGGCTAATACTAGCTCAATAGCTCAAATGAGTTAAATGTGTTCCTCTTATCAGTTAAAATGTAGTCTAATTTCTTTTATTTATTTTCACTTTAAAGAGTTAAAGAGCCATTTTAGATTGTAATGTTTTACTAATAACCATAAAAGGCACAGCTGTCATAAAATCAGAGAGAAAGGCTGCACGGCTAGAAACTGCTGATCAACTGAATGCGCAAGTAGCAACCGTGTTCAAATGTTTTCGTATCTATTTAAAAAAAAAGGTCATTGCATTTTGGGCACAATACATTAAATACAGTTAATTGTAGCCTATATTTTTATTTATTTGATTA
>NW_015505481.1:1868470-1874599 GCF_001515645.1 Sinocyclocheilus grahami | reverse complement strand
TTGTAATTCTGCCACAGAGATGCACTAAAAACGGAGAAGACGACTTGGACTATGCGCATAAATCTTGCGCGGTATACAAACGAACATGGAACAATACATTTATTAATCTGTGTTAATGTTAGTTAATAAAAAGACAATTGTTCATGTTTTTGTTGTGTTACATGACGTAGTGGTGTCTGACTAGAGGCAAGACGTGGGCTGATGACGTCATAGTTTCAGAAAATATACGGATTTGCTGTCCACACGAAAAACACAAGGGCGGCGTTTTCAAATTTATCCACTCTGGGACCCGGTTTCAAAAAATACTGGTTTCACTCTCCCAAAACGCCGGATCCGTGTGGACGAAACGCCTATACGATACAAAATGTATGCATATACAGCTAAACGCGTCTCAGTGTGGACGGGGCCTTAGAGGAGCTCAGCTTAGCCTGACAGTTAGCCTGCCTCGGACCAGGTCAGTTTCCCAGCATAAGTTGCCACAGTGACTGAGCTTGAGCTATGGTAATTTTGCTTTCGGAAACCAAATCAAGTGACAATAAGTCAAATGAAATGACTAGTTTTATGAAACAGCCCCCTGATCACTACACAAGCATCCGTGTGGACGAAACGCCTATACAATACAAAATGTATGCATATACAGCTAAACGCGTCTCAGTGTGGACGGGGCCTTAGAGGAGCTCAGCTTAGCCTGACAGTTAGCCTGCCTCGGACCAGGTCAGTTTCCCAGCATAAGTTGCCACAGTGACTGAGCTTGAGCTATGGTAATTTTGCTTTCGGAAACCAAATCAAGTGACAATAAGTCAAAATAACTGAAATAAGCCTGGTTTATTTGGTAAACTAGTTTTATGAAACAGCCCCCTGATCACTACACAAGCGACAACAAGCTTCAGTTTTTCAGTCAATCACCTACACAGGCTTAGATAAACACTGTAAACTCCCAGACTAACCATGCTTTTCTGTATTGTTGACAGACGCTGAGAGAATTTATGGTGACCGTGCTGCAGCAAGTGAACGGTCAGCTGTACTGAAGCTGTCAATCTGTATGTTTGTCTGTCTCTCAGGCTGATATCTCATTCAAGAACAGTCTCTCGTTCACACACATACACACACACACACACACACACACTATGCAGCAGGGTATCAGCACACTAATGGACTGGGGTGCATTCAAGAACTCTAAAGAGATGAAGTAGTGCTTGCTCAAGTATTGACTGACAGTGTTTATGGCAGTGATTCCAATCAACAAATGTGGAAATGCAGTAATTTATTCCGATCAGTCATTGTATTACTAATAATTTGGAAGGTAATAATCTGATCTAAGATTGTTTCCTCACACGCCTTCAGCTGGTTTAGAAATTAAAGAATGTGTAAGTTCTGTTTAGTTGATGTTGTCGAACACACCACAGTCCTGAAGTTTAATAATTTCTGTTTAGTCTAAAACCAGAAGAGTTTCATCAGTATTCATATTTTCAAAAGTTTGCAGTTGTGATGCTACGATAAAACAGCATCCCGACAACCACATATATGAGGAATACTCGGCTGTAAGACAACTTCACACCCCATATACTGAGGTGAGAGATATGTCTCAATTTACTGCATTATAAACCAGACAGCTGCCTTTGAATGATTAAGCTTGGTGTGTTGCATTCAGTTATCATCTTTACCTCATGTTCAAATTATTTTCCAAAGCACAACTACATTTTCACCTTTACGAACAGCCTAGTGCTGGAAAGGGGAGGTCTGGTTACACTGTGATGCATCACTGGCAGTTGGTTTTTATACGTCCAAAAACAGCTGTCTGGCATGCTTTAATATAATTAAAGTTAGGCAATGCTGAGCCATCTTAGTTCCTCTTTGTCCTTGGGATGCTGTGACCAAAGATTGCAGTGTCTAAGCACAAATAATGGAAGATAAACCTCTTTTTTGTCATGTTATGTCAGTTTTTGTTCAGCTTTGTTGTAACGCAATAATGTTTTATTCTACATTTATAATGGTTTAAGCTCTTGTGATCAGTATGTTTTGTGCTGCATAAGCTATCAATGAAGACACAGTCGCATCCGTGCGTGGTAGCAGCTTCACATGGTGTGATCGCCCAATTCTATTTATATTTTCAATGAATGTTAATTAAGGCGTAATGAAAATTAGAAGTCTACTCAGGACACAGATTTTTAGGTATTGAGATCTTTTTTTTTTTAAATAACATGATTGTACAATCAACTGTTTGACCTGTGCTGGAATAAGGGACATCTTTACAAGTTAAGCCATACAGTGGAGCGAATGCCAGCTCACAGAAACGAGGCTACGTCGTGCTGAACTACTATAGTAGACTCTGTGCTTCTGCATTTCTGACTTCAACAGAAGAATCTGGTGGAAATATTTTTGTATCAGTATAATTTTTTTAATTGAAAAATAAACAATGTTCAAACTTATTTACAGCTTGTTTGTTCTTTCTTTCCCAACAGAACTTTTATAAATAGGATTGGTTTTTAACAAAACAGTTCTCTCAGTGTCCCAGAATCCTCTACATTACTTTCCAACCTTTCCAAAGGTCTGGTGTCCCAGCAACGATGTTGGCGGCATCTGAATTTAATCAGCGAGTCCTCCGTCAGATGTTGGGCATTGCCACTTTATGGTCCTCATCGGTTTCAATCCCAGCCTCCTCCTGATTTCAAACGCAAGATGTAGAGGAAAGAGAGTTTTTCATTTGCCTATATAAAAATACACATGATACTCTAAGGCAGGGTTTCCCAAAACAATGGCTGTGAACTCCTAGGGGTTTGTGAGTTGATAAACGCTAATAATTAAAGAAATAGTTCACCCAGAAATGAAAGTTCTGTCATTAATTACTCAACCTCATGTCGTTCCAAACCCTTCGTTCATCTTCAGAACACAAATTAAGACGTTTTTTGATGAATTCCGAGAGCTTTCTGACCCTCCATAGACGGCAATGGAACTGAAATGATCCCAGGCCCAAAAATGTAGTAAGGACATTTGTTAAAATAGTCCATGTGTTAATAATAATAGTCCAACCTTAATTTTACAAAGCTATGAGAATAATTTTTGTGCGCAAAGAAAACAAAGATAACTTCATGCACACGCATGCGTTGTGGTACTGTCGATAATGGTGGCCAACGGGGCCACGGAAGAGAAGAATTGTTGAATAAAGTAATTATTTTAGTTTTCTTTGTGCACAAAAACGTATTCTCGTAGCTTCATAAAATTATGCTTGAGCCACTGATCTCACGGAGTATTTTCATGGACTGTCTCTGGGCCTTGAACGTGTCAGTTGCGCTGCTGTCTATGGGAGGGTCAGAAAGCTCTCGGCTTTCATCAAAAATATCTTATTTTGTGTTCCGAAGATGAACGAAGGTCTTACGGGTTTGGAACGACATGAGGGTGAGTAAATATTGACAGAATTTTAATTTCTGGGTGAACTATCTCTTTAATAATATCCAATGTAAAAGACTCCATCTCCACATGTGCTGCGACTTTAACATGCATTTGGGTATGCTACTTGAGCTAGGTTTTCTTTATTTACGGTCACATAATTTCCGATATTTTAATGGACAGAAGTTTAAAGTTTACAGTATTTCAATAGTATTATGGTAAAATAAAGGCTTATGGGTTTGAACGTTAAAAAGTGAAGCATTTAAGATACATATTAGTATTATTACTTGAAGTGTAAAAATTATAATTAGTCAAATATTCATTTTTGTCATTTACAACAGTAATATATTGCTTCATTTTTGTGATTAGAGTTGAAACGAGTTAAAGATTCACTATTTTATCTATATACTTGGATGTCATGTGACCATTAACTGACAGCACAGAATCATGAACAAGCAAACATGTTGTAATTGAAATATTAACATCAAATCTCACGGGGTACTTCCAAGAAATTTGTAACAAAAAAGTTTGGAAACCTGTTTTAAGGGAATGACTCACCAGAAACTGTTTCTTGCATCTTGGGTACCCCTCCAAAATAGATCCAACCATATCGGTAACCTGGCAGGTAAAGAGACATTAATTACTTAAAAGCCGTGCTTGGAGTTTTATGTTATGGTACATCTAATTATCTGTATAGTGTAAGTTATGTAGCATTATCACAGGTATCATTTGTTAGGTCAGTTGACCATTGGCAGTGATAGTAAAGACCTTAATGTGCAAGAGCAGTTTCCATTCGTACATAAATAAACCATGGTGTTGAGGACACAAAGGTATATATGAAATGAACACCTTATGGCTGTATCATTAAAAGCTAGCTGACATGTTGTCTCCTGGGCAGAATCTGAAGTTGTGTGAATAAATGTTTTTATGGATCATTACCATTCTCTTCCTCTTCCTCCACTCCTTCACATAAGTCTCTCTCTCCTTGTAAACCTGAGGGGCAAGAAATACAATTGTCAGCAACATAAACAAGCATAATATACTGTGTTGACTGCCCCAGGACAGCCACATTATCTGTATAAACTTCACCTAATGAATCAAACATATTCCAGAGATGCTAGAAGGCTTTAGATTAGTATTTTTGCACTGCTTACAAAAGCAATTTAATGTGCAGGGCTCAACAATAAGAATGACCCAGGGCCAGTGTGGGAGAGATTCAGGCCGCTGTATGGACTGTCATTTGCACTTACTCGACACTACATTTTGTGTTCATTAATCATGCACAGAGCTGGTACTGTAAACGTTAACACTTGGTTTTCTGTCATGTATTGTATATTGTTGTTATGATTTAGCTCATTTAAATAGGTTACCAATGTAATGTCATGTAACTATTTAAAGAAACTGTGAGCAAAGTTGTGACTTAGAGAAAATGTTGTTCACAATATGCCACTGTTTTCAGCTAAACTGTTTTTTAATAGCGGTCATGGAGTTACAATATAGCTGTATAATTCCAGATATTATTGCAGAATTTTTTGTTCAGACGTTTGATGAAAAATGCGGTAAAGTAATTAAATATTGGTACAATTTGAAATAACTTTTCTATTTGAATATATTTTATTCCTGTGATGGCAAAGCTGAATTTTCAGCATCATTACCCCAATCTTCAGTGTCACATGATCCTTCAGAAATCATTCTAATATACTGATTTGCTGCTCAAGAAACATTTCTTATCATTATCAACGTTAGAAATAGTTGTGCTGCTTAATATTTAAGTGGAAACTGATATTTTTCCCCCCAGGATTCTTTGATGAACAAAGTGCAAAAGAACAACATTTATTTGAAATAGAAAGTTTGTACTTTTTGTAGCATTATTTTGTAACATTACTGTCATACATGCAAACACACTACTGTTCAAAAGTTTAGGGTCAATAAAATATTTTTCTAAAATAAAATTATAAATATATATTTCCTGACATGTATTGCATAAAAATAAACGATCATTTTTTGGTGGGTCTGAGGTAAAAATGCTGGCAGGAAGTAGTGGTCTGACCTACTGTTGATCCCAGAATAGATCCTGCATGGTGAATTGATGGCCAAAAGATCACCCAGATATTAAAGAACACAGTGATTTCTAACCTTCTGCTTCTCCTCAGGGGTCACATGGTTTGTAGCTGACTTGATTTTATCCAGCCTCTCTCTGTACCCAGAGCACTCTGCCTGCAGCTCCTGGATCTGTGCCTTCATCTCTGCTGTGGTTAATGAGCTGTTCAGCTCCTTCAGTTCTGAGGGCAAAAAGATGAACTTTTTATCAAATACAAACAGTCTGTGTGCACAAGTTCAAACCACACGTCTTTCCCCAGCAGTGCACACCTGTATCCAGCTGCCTGCAGCTCTGTGAGATGGTCTGTACTTCAGCACCGAGTTCTGCAACACGAGCATCCATCTCCTTAAGTTCAGCATCACTCACATCCGCAAACTGAGACTGAAGCGTTAGAAAGGACATCTGTCAGGCTGACTACCCAACACCAGTTCTCTTCATATTAACAGCAAACTGTCTCCCTCCTAATGAGACCAACCTGATCTGCAAAGTAGATCTTCTGCTTTCCATAGACTTTCTCTTGAATCTTTCCCTCCTGGGCCAGCTGCTCCATTGCTTTGACCACAGCCTGAGAAAATAAAGGCGTTTAATATCACAAAATCATATAACATAACACCCTCTGTATACAAACTGTAATATTAAAC
>NW_015505481.1:1852889-1867380 GCF_001515645.1 Sinocyclocheilus grahami | reverse complement strand
ATCCAGCCTCTCTCTGTACCCAGAGCACTCTGCCTGCAGCTCCTGGATCTGTGCCTTCATCTCTGCTGTGGTTAATGAGCTGTTCAGCTCCTTCAGTTCTGAGGGCAAAAAGATGAACTTTTTATCAAATACAAACAGTCTGTGTGCACAAGTTCAAACCACACGTCTTTCCCCAGCAGTGCACACCTGTATCCAGCTGCCTGCAGCTCTGTGAGATGGTCTGTACTTCAGCACCGAGTTCTGCAACACGAGCATCCATCTCCTTAAGTTCAGCATCACTCACATCCGCAAACTGAGACTGAAGCGTTAGAAAGGACATCTGTCAGGCTGACTACCCAACACCAGTTCTCTTCATATTAACAGCAAACTGTCTCCCTCCTAATCAGACCAACCTGATCTGCAAAGTAGATCTTCTGCTTTCCATAGACTTTCTCTTGAATCTTTCCCTCCTGGGCCAGCTGCTCCATTGCTTTGACCACAGCCTGAGAAAATAAAGGCGTTTAATATCACAAAATCATATAACATAACACACTCTGTATACAAACTGTAATATTAAACATTTAACACACCGGCGGTGAACACCACAAAGAGCTCTTGTATTATCACACACTGGACAGATGTCATCAAAGCAGAACGTTTTAAACCTGAAATGTAATGTTGCTTTTTACCGTTTTACCCAGACCACACTGCTTCTGTAGGTTTGTAAAGACATCCTGAGCACTATAGGGTCTGTTTTTCTCATTCAGGTAAGCGAGGATCTGTGCGACACCTGTGTGGGAGACAAAGGTGGAAATCTGGTGTAGCATAGCTGATTGTTGTGTTGTACTATAACGTTATCATTTATGAAATCACAACAAAATGAAGGCATAACATGTTCAGTAGTGTAAGCATGAGAAGCATCGCGTACCAGCACTGTCTTTTGTGCTCATTGCTTCCTCGGTCTAGACTCTAGGTCTGTCAGCGAGCTGCACTCTTCTGTTGTTTACCTCAGGCAGCTTTCGCGCGCGCGCCGAGTTGAATTGTGGGAGTACCGGTCACGCACGTCCTCGTGAAGCCGACATTTAGATGGTGTGTGTTGGATCTTCTGCTTATGAGTATGTGTGTGTCACTGTGTTTAAAACATTGTGCCATTATAATGTATGATGCACACATTATGTATAATGTATATAAACGTCTAATTCGTTTATACATTTAAAAATCACAATTAAAATGAATAAATAAAAACAATTATGACTTGTATTATTTTGTATTATTATAAAATGCCCTTCGTTAATGCATTCTTCTGCATCTTTAGTTTTTTTTTGTTTTTTTTTTGCTTTTTAGACAACAACATAGAATTGCTTAAAAATAGTATATTGGTAAACATTTAATGAAGGCTTTGTTCAAATTATCCATACTGTTTATAATATTTCTAAATTAAAACAACTTGCCAGTTTCATGTAAAAAGTTGATTGACTGTAATTTGTACATTCGTGAAATACAATTTGCTGTAGAAGTAGAGCTAGTTAAGATGAACCATGTTTACTGTTTTTTTTTTTTATTGTATTGCCTTCCACAACAGATTTTTGACTAAACTCACTAATAATAGTCATTGTTATTGCAAATTAGACTAGAATTTTTTTTATTTGGTCAATAGGTCACAAAACAAAATTAAAGGGGTCATATGATGCAATTTCAATTTTTCCTTTCTCTTTGGAGTGTTACAAGCTCTTGGTGGATAAAGAAGATCTGTAAAGTTGCAAAGACTAAAGTCTCAAATCCAAAGAGATATTCTTTATAAAAGTTAAGAGTCAGCCACACCTACCTAAAACAGCTCGTTCGAACACGCCCCCACATATCTACCTCACTATGTGGGAAGATTTGCATAACACTGCCCAAATGTTCACGCAAAGAAAGGAGGAGTAACTTTTATTCTCGCTGTAGTATTGTTGACGCTGCAGCCATGCCGTGGAGACGCTGTGTGCTTTGTTGTGAAAGCGAAACTACTTTGTTTGGTCTTCCAAAAGAGGACGATATCTGCTTCGTCATGCCTGGAGCTGATCTGTGCTGGTCGCTGAGGGAATACTTCAACTTTCACCGCGGACGAAGCGGAGTCCAGCCCGCCTCAGCACACTCTATCCTGGCCTCAGCGCACGCTGTGTTTTTCATTGCCACTGATGATTCAAACGCGAGTATTGGGCAGTAGAGTAGCACTTGTTGTTTGTCATTTCTCCGATCACAAATGCAGACAGAGTTTTTTAAATCACTAACATCAATACAACATCAATAGATGACGCTGGGCATAATTTTCTTCCAGTATATAAACCACCACTTCATTGTCCCATTTGAATTGCTGGTGATTTTTGTTGAAATTGACCACAAAAATGTGAATGGCTAAAATGGCCAGAGCATTTTTGCATTGAATAGTAATCACACTGACACACTTACAAACAAAAATCTTGTCATGCTTTTTTCCAAAAGAAGTATTGATAATCTATCAAACCAAATGAATCAATATTCATAAAAGAGTGTGTCCATGTAAATAGTTAAGTATTATTAATAATAGTATTAACTATAAACAAAGTAAAAAGGGGACAAATAAAAGGCTTTCCAATCTATGAACCTATATGCATTACACTTCAATGTAACATATAACACCCCCCCAAAAAATAAATCAAACCTTTTTTAACACAGCAATCCAAAAAATATCATCAGCAATTCAGCAATTAGGGCTCACAACCAAACAAAAACAAAACAGGACATGTTTTTGAATCGTCGCTCCGGCCGGACAGGGCATCATCACAATATGGTAGGGGCATAACATTTCTGTCACATGCTTGAGGTATTCGGCCAATCACAACGCACTAGATAGCTGGCCAATCAGAGCACACCTCGCTTTTCAAACCGATGAACTTTGTAAAAATCTACGGGTTTCAGAAAGGCGGGGCATAGAGGAAAAACAATAATGTACAGTATGTGGAAAATAATGTGTTTTTTTAACCTTAAACCGCATAAACACATTTCATTACACCAAATAATGTTATTTTTAGCAGCATCATATGACCCCTTTAAATGTATCCAATAGGCCTAACTAACAGAAGAAAAATCACACTTTGTACTTAAAGAACATTCATTCCTCTCTTTATTGTCTTGCACATCAAAAGTTATCAAAAACCAGTTACAGAGAATGGAAGAGGGAAATAGTTGTGTACAGAAATAAAAATCACTGCAGAATCCAGCTACAGAAAGACTCCTGTAAAATGCTCACACAAATAAAGAAAAGACGAGTGATTCTGTATTTTGCATTTGCCTCAACATGGTAGACTGCTAACTGATTTAAATCACTAACATCAATACAACATCAATAGATGACGCTGGGCATAATTTTCTTCCAGTATATAAACCACCACTTCATTGTCCCATTTGAATTGCTGGTGATTTTTGTTGAAATTGACCACAAAAATGTGAATGGCTAAAATGGCCAGAGCATTTTTGCATTGAATAGTAATCACACTGACACACTTACAAACAAAAATCTTGTCATGCTTTTTTCCAAAAGAAGTATTGATAATCTATCAAACCAAATGAATCAATATTCATAAAAGAGTGTGTCCATGTAAATAGTTAAGTATTATTAATAATAGTATTAACTATAAACAAAGTAAAAAGGGGACAAATAAAAGGCTTTCCAATCTAAACCAAATTAAACCCTGTGGCTCGTGACAATACACTGATGTGTAAAGACACGGAACAATCGGTCTGCGCAAGAAACTGAACAGTATTTATATCGTTTTTTACCTCTGATTTACTGCAATGTCCGAACTGTTCAAACTGTCCTGAGCGCGTTTGCGTCTTCTTCTTCAGCCGGCAGGTGACGCGTCGTCTTCTTCTTGCTTTACGGTGGATCGCAGACTTCGTAGTGCATTACCGCCACCTAGCTCTCAAATGGACCATTGATACTCCTAATTGAGATTGTAGATAGAGTGTCAATGGTTTATTTGAGATAGGTGGCAGTAATGCACTTATAAGTCTGAATGCGATCCGCCATAAAGCAAGAAGACGACGACGCGTCACGCACCGGCTGTTGAGAACGCGTTCAGGACAGTTCGGACATTGCGGTGAATCAGAGGTAAAAAATTATATAAATACTGTTCAGTTTCTTTTTTAATTTGGTTTTGTTTGTGTATGTTTTTTTTACTCTCAAAGCCGTGATTCCCATCTACTGACATTATAGGACTGACAGACTGCAATGGTTTGAGTTAAAAATCTTTGTTTGTGTTCTACTGAAGAAACAAAGTCACCTACATCTTGGATGCCCTGGGGGTAAGCAGATAAACATCAAATTTTCATTTTTGGGTGAACTATCCCTTTAAGAAAAGTTCACGTCTCAGAGTCTTAAAGTGACAGGCCACCCAAAAAATAAATTTATGTCATCATTTACCCTTGTGTTGTTCCAAACCCTTAAGACTTGTTTTCTTCTGTGGAATGATGGTAACCAAACTGTTTTTTTCCCCCACTGACTTCCATTGTATGGACAAAAAACACTGAGACATTTCTCAAAATGTCGTCTTGTATGTTCTACAGAAGAAAGAATGTCATACAGCTTTAGAAATGGCATGAGCGTGAGTAAACGATAACAGAATTTCGATTTTTGGGTGAACTACCACTTTAAAAAAAACAAGAGATGAGGCTGCGGCCTTAATATGTCACTGCTACTTCATCAGACTCCTCTGCTCAGCAATGTCTTGACTGTAGATTTCTTTATTACAGGCGTATATGTATAACCTAAGGGTCTTGACTTTGCATTGATGATGGAATGTCTGATTTGGTCCCATGTGTTATTATTGAAGACACAAACAATACAGCGACTGATGTGAAAGATCTATAAGACTTGGATGTAGTAAAAAGATCTGGTATTTGTTTTGCTGGTTTCTAAGAAGTTTTAGAGATTTTGGATCTTTTTAAATGGTTCTATGATTGGTGTCCTATTGCTTAGCCTACAAAGTAAATCGGAGTCTTTCACACACGAATGAGAGAGGACACGGAAGTTCACAGAGCATAAACAGAGAAGATTCAGACTACAAACAAGATTACTTCACAGTGATATCAACTGCAGCCAGTGGAGGAAACCTGGCAAGTGAATCTAATATTACATTAACAGTGCAAAACAAAACACCCTCTCTCTCCGTCGCACTTACTCAGATAAATCGAAAGCATCTCAGTAGACATTCAAACCAACACTGCAAACTTCTACTCGGATCAAGGTGCAAGGGACACGAGGAGCAGACAGACGGAGGGAGTATCTGTAAGATGGGCTCACTGTGGCTTCCCCAGCAAGTCGGACAGGAAATTGGATCCCTGGGTTCTGTTTTGGCCCCCCTGCCCCCCTCCAAAGGGATCCAACTGGTTCAGCTCGGACTGATCCAACATCTCAAAGTCCTCGCCATCAAACTCCAGGTCTGTGTCTAACTCCGAGCTCGACTGCTTCCTGTATGCCCTCGGAGCGGCTCCTGCCCGTGGGCCCCTCTCTCTCCGAGGGCCTTGCGGTGGGCGGGGCTGCATGGCTCCTGCGATGGCCGCCTGGATCATGTTGCTGGCGATGACCCCTGCCAGGTTACTAGTGAGGTCAGAGGTAGTATTTAGGGAGCCGAGGGAGATCTCAGGGTTGAAATCTTCCTGATCAGAGTCCATCTGGGTGTCCAGGTCCAGCAGGGCGGAGGTAGAGCCGCGAGGGCCAGAGAGCGCAGCTGAGTTGAGACTGGGCAGCCCGATGCTGGCATCATCATCGTCCTCCATCAGGGTGGCATCTGGGTTGATGGAGGGGAAGTCTGGAAGCCCACAGGCAAATGATTCTTCTGGATCACTGTGTCTGTCAAGATCTATTAAGTGAATAAATAAAGATTAAGATATTATAGCATGAAAAAAATTATACATTGGTCATCGACATAACTCATTTTTGTCCTATTTATTAATTACTAAAAATTGATTATTTAATAAAAAATAAAAAAAAACTGTAATTTTGGGAAATATTGTTACAATTTAAAATGACCTTTTTTTATGTTAATATATTTTAAAATGTAATTTATTCCTGTAATGTAAAGCTGAATTGTCAGTATCCATTACTCCAGTCTTCAGTGTCACATGATCCTTCAGAAATCATTCTGATATGCCGATACATTTCTTAATAAATATTTATAAAAAATTAAATAAAAAATCTTACTGACCACATTCTTTTAAACAATATTGTATCAAAAACAGAATTCATGCATACAGTAATTTAATTTCGGAATTGATTTTGATATTTAGTTTTGTTTAATTAAATGTTTTTTCAACTTACTGATACACAAACAAAATAACCTTTAACCTTGAAAAATTTAAAAAAAACAATGATTTTGATTAGATGTGTACTCTCATATATTCTATGAGTGAGGAAATATTTTATTACTTTTTACTTGATCGTTGCAGTCATTAAACTGAAGATTTTCTTTAAAATATTATAAAGGTTTTTCAATACCGTATGAAACCAACGTGAATACAAACACAATGCACATTTCTAAGAATTTGTTGTGTTTTAAACCAGATTTGTTTTCTTCCTTTTCTTTACTGTAGACAATCTTGTCATTGACACACACACAAAGACTGAAAAAAGAGTCAAGAGTAGAAGACATCAAGGTGTCTTACCCTCTGAGCCCTCTGTGAGGGGTGTTTGACCCCTGGAGAGGTTAAAGGTGCCGTTATCCATGTACGACACCTCAGCATCCGAGTGCTCGGAGTCAGTCATTGCCAGTTCCTTAGCAACTGCTGCTTCATCAAACTACAGGTGCAAAATATTTAGAGAAGTGTGAGTGTATTAGAAAAAAACAATGATCTTCCAATTTGCTTTTTACTATCATGAACCCCTACAGACCCCCGAACCTCATGACCATGCAGCTGCTATAAATCCCCGTGTTATAAATAACCCTGTTTCTGGGCTCACCATTGGGCAGAATGCAGCCAGTTCTTCTTCGCTGTCACTTACGTCATCCGAGATCCCGCTTCTGATGGGCTTACGAAGAACTGCAAACACAGAAGGGTAAACATTAGTTTGGTTAATCAAAACTTCTGAAAACTGTAAAATACAGTAAAAGACAGATAACACATAGCTACAAGAGACATCAACTGGTCATGTTCACAAATGCTTATTGTAATATGTAACTGTCACATACAATTGAGAAACTGTGTCTGTCATAAAGTAATTCAAAGTTTCTGTACAACAATTTTCGGTATTACCTTAATGCTTTGATTCATTCTTCAGCTAAAATCATTTTTTGTTATTTTTGTTCTACTGTCAAACAAGCAACTGCACATCACAGATATGCTACTGTATGCAATAGACCCTAGTCAGGTTAGATGCCATATGAATACTGAATGTCCAGATATGTAGAATAAGAGCTAAATTACATGGAGAAGACTGTGGTTTGGAGCTAAAAATGGCAGGAAATTTCGCGAACTCCAGTCTTTTTAATAGGAATCCACATAATCATAAATTTTGTTTCAGGACAAAATATTTCCCCACGCAGATTTTGCACTGTGTTCAAATTTTACATGCAACTTCGCTGTGTTGACCAACAGAAAGCTGCTTGGTTTGAAAGTAACTTCTGTGTTAAGGGGCGGTCACACTAGACTTTGAATGTGCAAAAATTTTTCGGACGCTGCTGCGAATATGGGCGGGAGCAGGATATGACAATAATAATACACTTGTGTATAATAATTATATTGTGTTCTCTCTCTCTATATATATATATACACACACTAAGCAATAAAAAATTATCAAATGTGTCCGCATTCAAATGTACCATCTGTTCCTGTTTCCATTGACACCGCTAACCATGCAGCTTCTTTTTTTTTATTTGATTTTTATCATCTTTTAAAGATGTATTATATAAAATAGGACGCTGCGCTATGGCTAAAATGAGTGCTTCCTCCATTTTTGAATTTCTGTACAGAAAGGTCACGCAGTGACGTATCAATCTTTTACTGGTCACACGTCTTCACGTGATGTGAATTCACAGGTCAGAGTTCACCAAACTTGAACTTTGGAACGCAGCGAAATGCAAAATTTTTCGCTTGCGTTTCCGGTCTGACGCATTTGCATGCGTATGAATGGAAGTCAATGGAACGAAAAGTGCAGTGTGACCGCCCCTTTAGCTATGCATCACTACATTATTAACAATACACAATGGACCTTTATGCCCACAAATTTTTTAAACTACATCTTCAGATATAGTCCTTAAAATACAAGATTTGTCTTCAGCATAACATCAGTCTGCACTTCAGTTTTATGGGACTCACACTGTATAGATCTACAGTGTACTTACACTGGTTGTCTATAGGCTTTGACATCATATATCCTTTGGTGCTGAAGTCCAGCCACTGCAGGGCCGGCTCCAGCTTCACACATGCACGCTGCCACAGTCGATAATACAGCGCCAATGGGCACAGCAACACACCCAGCACTGAGGGTGAGAGACAGAAAGTAAATATTTTGCAGTTGTTAAGGCGCTGGAGAGGATGAGCAAGCCCTGAAGGATTTCTGCTACTCACAAGCCATGTATGACAGCACCAGTCCAGGGATGTAGCGCCCCACCATGGCCACTGAGGTGAACAGGCCACAAACCAGCATACAAAACTGTAAAACAATGGCTTTTCATGATTTGATAAATGTTTAGCATTAAAACAAAATAATTTGTATATTATATCAACAATATAATAATTCAACCTCATAAAGCAGTCATAAAAGCCATAATAATGATAAAAGGCCTTGAATTACACGAATGCAAAACAAAATGCATTGTGGTTGGTTACTTTACATGTTGCTCGGAAAGTCTCCTCCTGTCTAAGTGGGCGGCTCTTAGCCAGAAAAAAAATCTGCAAACTGGACCAAACTATTTTCCGCAAGTCAAAAGTCTGGCTACACACACACAATTTAGGGCTTATAACATCACTATGCAATCGTAACCAAGTCGATTTTAATTAGTGATCGACTGATATTGATATTTTATAACCGATACCGATACCAATTACTTGCATGTTTATGTGCCCGATAACCGATATGCAGAACCAATATATATTTACTGTTATAAAGTAAATTCTTCCTGATCAGAGTCCATCTGGGTGTCCAGGTCCAGCAGGGCGGAGGTAGAGCCGCGAGGGCCAGAGAGCGCAGCTGAGTTGAGACTGGGCAGCCCGATGCTGGCATCATCATCGTCCTCCATCAGGGTGGCATCTGGGTTGATGGAGGGGAAGTCTGGAAGCCCACAGGCAAATGATTCTTCTGGATCACTGTGTCTGTCAAGATCTATTAAGTGAATAAATAAAGATTAAGATATTATAGCATGAAAAAAATTATACATTGGTCATCGACATAACTCATTTTTGTCCTATTTATTAATTACTAAAAATTGATTATTTAATAAAAAATAAAAAAAAACTGTAATTTTGGGAAATATTGTTACAATTTAAAATGACCTTTTTTTATGTTAATATATTTTAAAATGTAATTTATTCCTGTAATGTAAAGCTGAATTGTCAGTATCCATTACTCCAGTCTTCAGTGTCACATGATCCTTCAGAAATCATTCTGATATGCCGATACATTTCTTAATAAATATTTATAAAAAATTAAATAAAAAATCTTACTGACCACATTCTTTTAAACAATATTGTATCAAAAACAGAATTCATGCATACAGTAATTTAATTTCGGAATTGATTTTGATATTTAGTTTTGTTTAATTAAATGTTTTTTCAACTTACTGATACACAAACAAAATAACCTTTAACCTTGAAAAATTAAAAAAAACAATGATTTTGATTAGATGTGTACTCTCATATATTCTATGAGTGAGGAAATATTTTATTACTTTTTACTTGATCGTTGCAGTCATTAAACTGAAGATTTTCTTTAAAATATTATAAAGGTTTTTCAATACCGTATGAAACCAACGTGAATACAAACACAATGCACATTTCTAAGAATTTGTTGTGTTTTAAACCAGATTTGTTTTCTTCCTTTTCTTTACTGTAGACAATCTTGTCATTGACACACACACAAAGACTGAAAAAAGAGTCAAGAGTAGAAGACATCAAGGTGTCTTACCCTCTGAGCCCTCTGTGAGGGGTGTTTGACCCCTGGAGAGGTTAAAGGTGCCGTTATCCATGTACGACACCTCAGCATCCGAGTGCTCGGAGTCAGTCATTGCCAGTTCCTTAGCAACTGCTGCTTCATCAAACTACAGGTGCAAAATATTTAGAGAAGTGTGAGTGTATTAGAAAAAAACAATGATCTTCCAATTTGCTTTTTACTATCATGAACCCCTACAGACCCCCGAACCTCATGACCATGCAGCTGCTATAAATCCCCGTGTTATAAATAACCCTGTTTCTGGGCTCACCATTGGGCAGAATGCAGCCAGTTCTTCTTCGCTGTCACTTACGTCATCCGAGATCCCGCTTCTGATGGGCTTACGAAGAACTGCAAACACAGAAGGGTAAACATTAGTTTGGTTAATCAAAACTTCTGAAAACTGTAAAATACAGTAAAAGACAGATAACACATAGCTACAAGAGACATCAACTGGTCATGTTCACAAATGCTTATTGTAATATGTAACTGTCACATACAATTGAGAAACTGTGTCTGTCATAAAGTAATTCAAAGTTTCTGTACAACAATTTTCGGTATTACCTTAATGCTTTGATTCATTCTTCAGCTAAAATCATTTTTTGTTATTTTTGTTCTACTGTCAAACAAGCAACTGCACATCACAGATATGCTACTGTATGCAATAGACCCTAGTCAGGTTAGATGCCATATGAATACTGAATGTCCAGATATGTAGAATAAGAGCTAAATTACATGGAGAAGACTGTGGTTTGGAGCTAAAAATGGCAGGAAATTTCGCGAACTCCAGTCTTTTTAATAGGAATCCACATAATCATAAATTTTGTTTCAGGACAAAATATTTCCCCACGCAGATTTTGCACTGTGTTACATGCAAACATGCAACTTCGCTGTGTTGACCAACAGAAAGCTGCTTGGTTTGAAAGTAACTTCTGTGTTAAGGGGCGAGACTTTGAAACTTTGAATGTGCAAAAATTTTTCGGACGCTGCTGCGAATATGGGCGGGAGCAGGATATGACAATAATAATACACTTGTGTATAATAATTATATTGTGTTCTCTCTCTCTATATATATATATACACACACTAAGCAATAAAAAATTATCAAATGTGTCCGCATTCAAATGTACCATCTGTTCCTGTTTCCATTGACACCGCTAACCATGCAGCTTCTTTTTTTTTATTTGATTTTTATCATCTTTTAAAGATGTATTATATAAAATAGGACGCTGCGCTATGGCTAAAATGAGTGCTTCCTCCATTTTTGAATTTCTGTACAGAAAGGTCACGCAGTGACGTATCAATCTTTTACTGGTCACACGTCTTCACGTGATGTGAATTCACAGGTCAGAGTTCACCAAACTTGAACTTTGGAACGCAGCGAAATGCAAAATTTTTCGCTTGCGTTTCCGGTCTGACGCATTTGCATGCGTATGAATGGAAGTCAATGGAACGAAAAGTGCAGTGTGACCGCCCCTTTAGCTATGCATCACTACATTATTAACAATACACAATGGACCTTTATGCCCACAAATTTTTTAAACTACATCTTCAGATATAGTCCTTAAAATACAAGATTTGTCTTCAGCATAACATCAGTCTGCACTTCAGTTTTATGGGACTCACACTGTATAGATCTACAGTGTACTTACACTGGTTGTCTATAGGCTTTGACATCATATATCCTTTGGTGCCTTCGAAATTTCACATTTAATGTAATGTGTAAATTTCTAGCAATGTCTCGGAGTTAAAACTCTTTCTACACGTTTTTTTTCAGTGTGTTGTTGGAGATCAACACTGGAGATATGTCATGATCTTTACAGTTACACAGGCTGTTGATGCTGTATCTTTCAGATTTCTAAATGTTCTAAATGCAATGTTTTAAGTGGCTAACCTTTGTGCATATGAACAGATTGCTTTAGTTTTGATAAGTGAGCTGTATGAATAGCAGAGGGAGTATTTGCTGATTTGCTGTGTTCTGCTGGTCAGGCTCCGTATGTGGATGTTATCTGCGTGAACAGCTATTTGTCGTGGTATCATGACCCGGGTCACACAGAGCTCATCAGTCTTCAGCTCAACACTCAGTTTGATGACTGGTACGGCAAATACCAGAAGCCCATCATCCAGAGCGAGTACGGAGCGGACGCCGTGCCCGGCCTACACAGCGTGAGTC
Organism: Sinocyclocheilus grahami; assembly: GCF_001515645.1. Taxonomy (NCBI): domain Eukaryota; kingdom Metazoa; phylum Chordata; class Actinopteri; order Cypriniformes; family Cyprinidae; genus Sinocyclocheilus; species Sinocyclocheilus grahami. The sequence continues at coordinate 1,855,066 of NW_015505481.1, read as the reverse complement.
CTAAACACACAGATGCCATTAATAACGCTTCGTTTTAACTCTAAAATAAGAAACGAATCGTCACGAGACCCCGTTTTAGATGGACGTTTCAGTAAATGTCTAGCCTGTGTCTGGATACACAAGGGACGAATGAATTGCAGGCGCCGATGGCATCATTTATTTACATGTGCTGCCTGTGTTATTTTAACATTTGAACCACTAGGAATTATGCAAATTAGGTCTTTTGTCATAAAATATATTTTTTTTTATACTGCAGGCTGGTCCCCACAATGTCAAAAATGTCAGTACACACACACACACACACACACACACACACAAAAAAAATATATATATATATACACACACTAAGCAATAAAAAATTATCAAATGTGTCCGCATTCAAATGTACCATCTGTTCCTGTTTCCATTGACACCGCTAACCATGCAGCTTCTTTTTTTTTATTTGATTTTTATCATCTTTTAAAGATGTATTATATAAAATAGGACGCTGCGCTATGGCTAAAATGAGTGCTTCCTCCATTTTTGAATTTCTGTACAGAAAGGTCACGCAGTGACGTATCAATCTTTTACTGGTCACACGTCTTCACGTGATGTGAATTCACAGGTCAGAGTTCACCAAACTTGAACTTTGGAACGCAGCGAAATGCAAAATTTTTCGCTTGCGTTTCCGGTCTGACGCATTTGCATGCGTATGAATGGAAGTCAATGGAACGAAAAGTGCAGTGTGACCGCCCCTTTAGCTATGCATCACTACATTATTAACAATACACAATGGACCTTTATGCCCACAAATTTTTTAAACTACATCTTCAGATATAGTCCTTAAAATACAAGATTTGTCTTCAGCATAACATCAGTCTGCACTTCAGTTTTATGGGACTCACACTGTATAGATCTACAGTGTACTTACACTGGTTGTCTATAGGCTTTGACATCATATATCCTTTGGTGCTGAAGTCCAGCCACTGCAGGGCCGGCTCCAGCTTCACACATGCACGCTGCCACAGTCGATAATACAGCGCCAATGGGCACAGCAACACACCCAGCACTGAGGGTGAGAGACAGAAAGTAAATATTTTGCAGTTGTTAAGGCGCTGGAGAGGATGAGCAAGCCCTGAAGGATTTCTGCTACTCACAAGCCATGTATGACAGCACCAGTCCAGGGATGTAGCGCCCCACCATGGCCACTGAGGTGAACAGGCCACAAACCAGCATACAAAACTGTAAAACAATGGCTTTTCATGATTTGATAAATGTTTAGCATTAAAACAAAATAATTTGTATATTATATCAACAATATAATAATTCAACCTCATAAAGCAGTCATAAAAGCCATAATAATGATAAAAGGCCTTGAATTACACGAATGCAAAACAAAATGCATTGTGGTTGGTCACTTTACATGTTGCTCGGAAAGTCTCCTCCTGTCTAAGTGGGCGGCTCTTAGCCAGAAAAAAAATCTGCAAACTGGACCAAACTATTTTCCGCAAGTCAAAAGTCTGGCTACACACACACAATTTAGGGCTTATAACATCACTATGCAATCGTAACCAAGTCGATTTTAATTAGTGATCGACTGATATTGATATTTTATAACCGATACCGATACCAATTACTTGCATGTTTATGTGCCCGATAACCGATATGCAGAACCAATATATATTTACTGTTATAAAGTAAATAAATGACTGCGTGAAGTAAGTTCATACTTCACTTTGGTTTTTCCTCCTTTCAGTCATCTTAAAAAGTGTTGAAAATTAGCAGTCTTTCATGTTAAATTTAATCTTCACATTACAACAATAAAAAAACATTTTATTTAAAGCATCAGCAGCAACACTAATATTAACAATAAGCAAAATAAATGTAGAATGTCTAATGTTTTCAAATGGAGAAAATAAATAAAGGAAAGGAGTCATATCAACTTCATTTTAAACTACAGTTTTAGTAGGTTTATAAGATGTTTAACAGGCTAAAGAGTGAAGAACAATTCACTGGATAATGTTAATTCACTGAATAATATTCTCTGGAATATTGAAATATAACAAACAAAACATCGTATTTTATTGCATTTCTCAACTGGCATGTTATATCAGAATTAATAATAATGGTTTTGTCCTTCTAGATTATGAAATGTCTGCTGACAGCGCAGTTTATCTATGCATTTACACAGAACTATA
>NW_015505481.1:1840248-1851674 GCF_001515645.1 Sinocyclocheilus grahami | reverse complement strand
TCACTGGATAATGTTAATTCACTGAATAATATTCTCTGGAATATTGAAATATAACAAACAAAACATTGTATTTTATTGCATTTCCATGTTATAATGTTATATCAGAATTAATAATAATGGTTTTGTCCTTCTAGATTATGAAATGTCTGCTGACAGCGCAGTTCATTTACACAGGTACACAAAACTATACGCAAACTGCGATCGCTCGCGGAGATAATAAATAATTAATTTCCATAGAGTTGTATTTATTTAGATGTTTATTAGCGAAATAATGGTTATATAGTAAATGTTAATACAATTTAGGGTCTTTTAAACAAGTGAATCTTGTTAAAAGTTACATGCGGTGGCCGTGCTGGAGCATTTCTTGAGCATCAACCGCATCAACCCAGTGAGAGAACGGCAATATAAAAGCGGCTTCGCAAGACTAATGATGAGCAAATATACAACACAGAGAGAAGTAAATTCAGCGCGTTTATTTCCAACATGCGCTCATTCATGGCTGTATTATTTAATTAATGCAAAATTACGTCTTTATTGGGAGAGGACTTGACGGATTATCTTAGCCTACGTGACTCCGACTTCATGAGACGATGAGCATATAGACAACAGAGAGCGAATTAAATTCAGCACTTTTATTTCCAACATGCACCCATTCATGGCTGCATATTTAATTCACGCAAAGTTACGTCTTTATTGGGACAGGACTTGACGGATTATTTTACGTGACTCCGTGAGTTCGTCTCTATTTCTTCGAGCCAAGCTGCATAAACTGCATATCAGGCATTTATGTAATACATCTAATTTGGGCTTTAATGGCTGTTATGTTAAATAAAGATTACCAACTACAGTAAATCAAGTACCCGTGCACGTCGTTGTTGTTGTCTTGTTTCCCCTCAGATGCGCTGCAATGGTGATCCTGCGCGCAATTCTCAAAACATTTATCGGTGAATCCGATATTACAAAACCGATATCCGATTATTGTAAAATACTTAAATATCAGGAAAAATATCGGTAAATCGATATATCGGTCAATCTCTAATTTGAATAGCGTTTCTGGTTTGGACGTAATCTCACCTTGCCTGGATTTTTCCGTTTGAACTGCACAATATCTGTTGCACAGGAAGAGCCCGTAACCCAAACTTCAGCCAGGTGGTGGCATAATTCAGGCACACTCAAAGTCCCAGGCTGCATTAGACCCCAGCTGATAGCCAATCAGAGAAGAGCAGAGAGAATTAACAATTACATTAAACAACTCTCAAGTCTCACACCACTGGAAAAACCTGAAAAAGAGTAAACAAATTGACATTACCTTTCATTCTCACGCTCATCTTGCTTTTTAACTGTAAAAGAACAAAAACAAACAATGTCAGGTACATTTGTGAGTATTACAAGACTTTTTTCACTTCCATCAGAAAAATAAATATTTTGACAGGTTTTATGAGCAAAACTTTTAAATTAGTATCTGGTTTGAATTCTTTTAAAGACTTCCCAGAATGTTGATCGAAAGCTAATAAGCCACTGTGTAACAACTACATGCAAAATATTGATTCAGGTCGATACTGGTCTCCTCCTGGAAATGCACTAGTAGGAACTGTCAATTTCATAACTTGCTAGGAGCTGAGTGAATGGCCAGGGAGAAAATGAAACTTGAGTGGGTCACAGCACAGGGAACACAGAGATTTTAATTACAGACAATATGATTCATATTAAAATAATAAACAGATGGAAGAAAGATGAGGTCTTATAGGTAGGTAGTAGTTGTAGACAGGCAATAGAGGAAGGTCAGTTGTACCTCTGATCTTAGGCCAGATCTTATTCCTCCAAGTGTCGACACAAACAGCCAGAGCCAGACCTGATGCCAGCAGAAAAAGCAACCTCAAAGAGCTCAGAGCAAAAAACCTGAGAAGAGATCAGAAAGACTGTAGTCCATTATTTATACTCTTTTTAAATGTTTTCATCATGAAATAACCTTGAATAAAGGCTTTTTGATCATTTTTGTGAACTGTCTTGAATCATTGTTTTTTATGGATTACAATGTGTGCTTTATACGGCATCAGCAGCTCTGTTGTGGAATCTCTGACCAAAACCTTGTGATGGCATCTGTCACTCATTTATCTTGCTGAATATATGAGGAAACCTTTGTTACACAGGTGTTTCCGGCCCCAGTGTCTTCCTGTGCAAATCTCAGAGACAGCGTGTGCTGCACAAGCAGTTGTGATTTCCGACAGTTTCGCTGCATGGCTAATTACTGCTATGTGCTACAGTACTTGGCCAAAAGATGAGCCACCACTGAGACCAGGCTGAATTCTACTGATCTCTCGGTGTGGAACCAGACAGCGAATGCTGTTTGATGACTGGATCAAACAGCATTTGCACATTGACCTGTCAAAACCACTACAACCACATTTAAGTGGAGGGTTGAAATGTTCTGAGATGGTGGTGAGACTTTATTTCTGAATGGCCTGGGCTATGGTTAAAAAATTATAAATAAACATCTTTACAAGCTCAGAAATGCCACAAGCGGTTCCTCTGCTGTTCACTGAGGCAAATAAAAGGAGATAATAAGATCAGGGAGAATATTTCTCTGATGGAGAGGGTGACTGCACTAAGTGAATGAAGACTGCACGCCTGAACGATAAAGAAAAAGAGAGTGAGCCATCCAACCTACAAAAAATTCTTCCCTGCACATCTTTCCCTCATGAAGCATTTCATCTAAAGCTTTTCAGACTTATTGAGCACCCTTTATGGCAAATAGTCAACATGAAATCTCATTCCCAACTAATTTTACTTCTATTATGTCACATATTTCCATAAAAGGAGGCAAAATTATCAGGATTTTATCCATTAAGGATTTGAATAGGATGGCAAAAAGTGGGTGTTACATATCAGTATGGAGCCTTAAAGCAAATTTGCATAACATAATTCTTAAATATTAATTTCAGACGAAAAGCACGTTGTTACATTTTGATTAAAGTAGGGCTGCGAAACGATTGATCACATTCAAAATAAAAGTTTGTTTACATACAATACGTGTGTGTAGTCTGTGTACTGTGTATATTTATACATACATGTGTATATTAAGGAAAAATTATAGAATTTTATATAAAACATTTATATTTATATAGTATTAATATATATACATACAAATATATTTTTTAAATATATACAAAGGTGTGTGTATTTATATATACACAGTACACACACATATAGTATGCAAACAAACTTTTATTTTGAATGCGATTAATCGTTTTGCAGCCCTAGATTAAAGATTACAGAGGCAAACAATTTGTAATCTTTGTAGTAAGTGCACAAATAAAATGACTCCAAAACCAGGACATGCATTAAGCAAGTAAATAGTGTCCACTTTGAACTTATGTTGATTTTAAAAGCACAAAAGTGTGTACTAACAGCACATGGCTTCCCAAATTAGGCTGGCCTGAGAAAAGTCTTAAGGCATGAACAAGAAATCATACAACTGTAAGGCCAGGCCCAACAAACCGGTTTGGGAATATAACATGTTAGTTGGCATTATTATTCAATTTTAATAATAAAATAATAATAATATTTATTGTAAATCCTTTAAAAAAAAGTTAATATTAAATATGAATAACATCATGATTCATATATTACTAATATAGTGATATAATATTAATATTATAGTAATGTGTGTGGTAGTGTCTCTCATAGTGCTATGCAGTTATCTACTGTCTACATTAATAACTGACAGTAGGAGGTCGAAGGCAACATGCCACATATATAGGCCACAGAAATCCAGTGCAAACTTAGTAAAGGCTGTTAAACATGGCACCTAATACAAGATTAAACGTAATTGTTCCGTCAATCACAAATACAGCATTGTGTTTACAGTAGCACCAATACAGCCAGAGCTCACTGCCTAAATATAGGCACCCAGCCTGACCATCTGTTCCTTATCTTAAATTAAAGGGGCAAAAGTCTGGAGCACGTCGATACGTATGCATCCAGATAAAACAAGAAAGGCTTATACAAGATCCTCAAAATATTCGTGAATAATGTAAACGTTTCAACTGAAAGCGCTAGGTTGTAAACAGAGCCCGGGTGGAGAAAACGTTAAATCCATGGAGATAAAGCTCATCCACTCACCAGAACATGACATTGGCGGCCGTGTACAGTAGGACGCTGTGGAAGGGTCTCTCCCACAATAATACAGACTGCAGATAGGTGAGCAGGCGCTCGTGGGGTCCCAGCCGCTCCAGCAGCGTTGCTTTCACGGCGCGGAGCTGCTCTTGACTCTCGCCGGAGCACGAGCCGCTCCGGAGGCCGACGCGCGAGCGCAGCTTCCCCGCACAGCCGCTCCCTTCAGCCGCGTCTTCCGCTCCAGCCATACTTACGCGTTTGGAAAAACGTGACAGCAAAAATAGCAACAAAATCTAGAATAACAGAGTGCTGGAAATAAACCCCGTGCTTTAGAAACGATCTGGATGTATGTGTCGCTAGCTAGCTTTAGCCTGAAGCCGCTCAGGGCAGACCTCGTGCGAGGCTGCCGCCGTTGATACAGAGCAAATGTGAAATAAAACCCATTTTTTGGGTCTGGTTTGCTATATTTTTACGTTTAAGTGTCAGCACAGGTCCTTTTTTATGTTGTTACCGTGCTGCTGTCATGTCAAGTCGTTGTTTTTGTCGCGGGAGCAACAGTGCGAGCTGCGGAGGACGGGCTTGATCTGGCCAATGGTTTCAGGATTACAGTCAGAGTCAGAGCTGGAGAATAACAACCAACACCTAGCAGTCACAGCTCTCTTCAGATGCCTCCAACAATCGTTCGGGAAGAACTCTCAAAATGTCCCAAACAAAAACTACATGTTTGTTTGTTAGAAAAGGGTGTCATAAGCGTAAACTCTACTAATAAATCAAATAGTGTCATTTGGATTATTGGCATAGTATACAGGTTTGTTAGGAAGATTTCGATTTTACAGTATGGTTTATAAAACAGTAAGATATATATACAAGCCCAAATATCTCTTATAATTATCATTTATATGAAAGAAATACTAAAGATATTTTGGATTTTATTTTAAAGGTTTATGCATTATACTTGAGCGCAGAGGTGCCCACATTTTTCACCATGAAGGACCAACAATCCAACTTGATTGAGGGCCGAGGGCCAACAGTGAATGTTTCATTATATCAAAATAAAAAAAAAATCAAATTCACTTCCAGTATATTCTCTACATTTTAATGCAAAAATAAAACAAAATCTATTAAATTAGAAAGGTAAGGATAAATTATAAGTGTAGATATGCTCCAATTACTCTTAGCTGTCCATCGTGTTCGATGATGACGCTTGCTCCAGAGATGGGAGTGGGAAGGGGATGGGTTTAGCGATGTTGCCGCTGGTGCCACTTCTCGTGATCCTTGAGCCGCACACTCTTCCGCAGATGGAGCAAGGGAAACCAGATACCAGGGGGGTACCAGCCGCCCTCTGGTGTCTCTTAGTGCGTCTCTCGGATCGTCGGCCTTGGTTGGTTTGATGTATTTGAGAGACTGCAGTGGCACAGGTGACCTGCCAGGCTGACCTGTCAAGTGCCAGAGATTCAAGTTGCGTGAGGGGAATGTTCGCTCGCTTTAGGAGGTCCCTGGTGTAGTCCTTAAAGCGACGTTTTTGCCCTCCAGCAGAGCGCTTTGTGCCCATTAGTTGACTATAGAGGACTTGGCGGGGCAGGCGATGTTCAGGCATGCGTATGGTGTGCCCTAGCCAACGCAGATGTTTTTGGGCCACTGCTGCTTCCATGCAGATTGAGTCAGTATTGCTGAGGATGACTGTGTGGGGAATTCGAGCTTCCCAGGACAAATTGAGGATCTTCTGTAGGCAGCGGATATGGAAGGCCTCTAGGTTAATAATGTGCTGGCGGTATGGGGTCCATGACTCTGCCCCATAAAGCAGAGTGGAGAGACATACCGCATTGTAAACGGCGACCTTGGTACTGATCTTCAGGTTATGATTTTCAAAAACCCTGCTGCGTAGGCGTCCAAAAGATGATGAGGCTTTATTTATTCGGGTGTGTATTTCTGTGTCAAGGGAGCAACATGAGGACAAGGTGGAGCCGAGGTAGGTGAAGTGGTCCACTGTTTTAAGTGGAACACCATTTATGTGAAACCTGGGGGGTATGGGGGCGGGTGTAGCGAGATAGGACATAACCTCGGTTTTTTGAGTGTTAACCTGTAGACCAAAAGATTGGTACAGACTAGATATTGTATTTAGAGCGTGCTGCATAGAGTCCAGGCTGTGGGCCAAAACGGCACAGTCATCAGCATACTGAAGCTCACAGATTTGGCGGGACTTTATCTTTGTGCGGGCCTGGAGTCGACGGATGTTAAAGAGGCTACCGTCAAGTCGATATTCCACATGGACACCATGTTCATGCCCCATGACACGATGGAAGAGGCAGGTGATGGCAGAGAGGAAGATGTTAAAGAGCGCCGGAGCCAAGACACAGCCTTGCTTCACTCCAACGTTTACCTCGAAAGACTCAGATTGAAGTTCACCCTCACCATGCTGGCCGATGACTTTACCCCATACCAGGTGCTCCGTACCCACTCTAGCATTGAAATCTCCCATGAGTATGAGCCTGTCCATAACCGGGGTTTTCTGTAGGATGGCATCAATAACTCTATAGAAATCCTCTTTGATGTTATGCTCGGCATCAAGAGTTGGAGCATATGCTGAAAGCAGAAAGTGACAAGCATGCTGCTAACTACAAGCACTACTACTCCAACACTGCTGCACTGACGCATCACACGCCCTTGAGTGAGTACTCACACACACACACACACACACACACACACGTTTGTTTCTGTGAATTGTGGGGACTTTCCATAGACTTCTATTACTTTTATAATGACCAAGCAATATTGTCTATCCCCTAACCCTAAACCTACCCCTTACAGAAAACCTGTTTGCATTGTTACACTTTCAGATAAACATAATTTACTATTTTTAACCTTTTTTTTTTTTACTACAGATCCCCACAATGTCAAAGATTTCAGGTTTTACTATCCTTGTGAGGACATTTGGTCCCCACAATGTAGCATAAACAAGTACACACACACACACATACATACATATATATATATATATATACAGATTATTTTATTATTTTCTCAAACAGAATAAATGGGTCTGTTTGCATGATGTAATCATATAAATAAATGATATAAATTAATGCGTTTTATAAAGAATCTTAAGGAGATTGTGATATTTGGGAATCCTTGGCATCAAAATGTTTGAAAACCCTTTATATAAAAATAAATAGTAAACTTGTTGCATTTTGCCAACAGTGATTTAGTGACTACAATTATCACACAAGGCAATGAATTAAAAAAATGTTGCTATACACTGAGAAATGTAACAAATAACCAGCCATTTAAACCTGACCTGAATGTCTTTCCTCTGTTTGCGCAACAAGTGTTCTTTCGGTACATTTTCAGCAAGTATCGATCGGTTCAAGTTTGCTGGTCTTCACATTGTGAAAGTATAGAGGGCCTACGTCTGCGCATGCGCAGTGCGCGTCCGTTGGGCCGTTGCTGTTGGAGCGGGAATACGCATAGTGGTTGACTGACAGCAGCACAACACATCTCTCACCTTTACTGGTCCTACAGCTGAAATAACAGCACAGCATGCCTCGAGAAATCATCACCCTGCAGCTGGGACAGTGCGGGAATCAGAGTGAGCCATTCGCTGTGTATCACGCTCTGTTTGACATAAACAGTTAGCTAGCTAGCTAGCTAGCTATCACACTGGATAGCTTTGAAGTGACACAGTAGATACAGTCGATATGGTTTTGGTTGTTTATTGGAGCTTTTCGTCAGCAAGAAGTCAAAAACGTATTCACTAGTTTCCACTTATTGACGACTTTTAATTGTTGTTTGCTAATTAATAATGATAATTATTTAATGCTGTCAGTTAGAGATAACTAATGAATCAAATTGTAATGTAACCAACCTGACATCTAACTTAGTGTGTTTATGTATGCACGTAATTCTAAACGCTGCTTTGTATTATTTACAGTCACGTTGGGCAGTTTTAGCTAGAGGGATTTGCGTTGTGTTTATCTTTTACTCTGAGAAATATGGGCTTCATATCATATAACGTTATAGTGTGAGCCGAGACTGTGTCAGACTTGGTCATTGAAGGCAAATGATCACCGAGTGCAAGATTTGATTTCTATCACAGATGTGGTATAAACAATAGCCATTACATTAATATTCTTAAATCACACCGCTATATAATGACATGACAATAGCTTACAGCCTTTTTACAACTGTTGTTAAGAATCCACCATTAATGGACTGAATGGTGTGTTTTCTCTCTCTCTGTGCAGTTGGTTTTGAGTTTTGGAAGCAGCTGTGTGCTGAGCATGGCATCAGCCCAGAGGGCATCGTAGAGGAGTTTGCCACTGAGGGTACAGACCGGAAAGACGTCTTCTTCTATCAGGTACACAAATATAGACTAAAGCCCTATTCGCACGGGATTAGTATTACCTGGTGACCTCCGGTCATTTGTAATAATTGTGGAGGTTGTCTGTGATCTTAATCCCGTGTGAATCGGCCATGTCTGTAATTTGTAAAAGTAAAAATTCCCCCGCAAACGACCTACCATATTTCACCGAACACCGAGGTCCTGTGATCATATTAGTCCCGTGCGAATCGGCATCTCTGGGATTCAGCCAGCATTTGGCGGGTCGCATATCATTTTTCGAGGTTTTTGTTTGCTGTGCGCCTTTTTACCCATCTTCCGCGAAGAATGGAGCTGCGTTGGAGTGTTTGATAGTATTTTGGGTGCTGTCATCATATCGCTACACCATACAATTTGCAGAAAGAGAAAGCTGAAAAGGTTTTGAGGTTAATGTGTTACAAATAAATCAAGCATAAAGCTTGAGATATTATTTTAACCTGGTAAAATGTAAATGACACAGCGCACAAAACTATTTTAGTTTATTTTTTTATATCCATCAAACCGGACCATAGAACGGGACTCTCAAAGCCTTGACATCCAGGTATCCGGGAGATAAGACAGTAAATTCGAGGAAAATCACAGGCTTCGCTTATCCCGTGCGAATGCACCACACGAAATTCAGAAGTGGGGGGGTAATTTCAAAATCACACAAGGTCCCCAGATAATACTAATCCCGTGCGAATAGGGTTTAAGGCATTTGGAGCTAATCAATGACCAACCATGATCAGCACATCAAGATTGCTGCTCTAAAGTCTATGTTTTATTCAGCAATATAAACCATTGAGTTTGTATATAGACACCTATCTTATCATCAAGACAACAAGCAACATACGGATAGTATTACAATGGCTACTCTGCCATTGTGGCCAGTATGAACAATTTCAGTTTAAATTTTAAAGTACTTCTCTAGCATGATTGTGTTTACATACAATATTGCCAAAACATACACAAAAAAGGTAATCAAGTAACAAACAAGTGCAATACAAATACTATTAAAGCAAAGTTCTAAGTAATAAATGAAATAACATAATAAAATAGTGTATATTATATAAATAACTTTTAAAATAAAATGTAATATCTCATTAAGATTCTTCATTGTTAGTTAGGAGTTCACATAATTACCCACCAGGTGGCGCTAGGTTCCCATGTTTGCAGCTGTTGTAAGTCCATTATCCCTCTGCAATCATTATGTGGAGGCCTTTTCACAATCTGATGGAAAATTGATTTGAAATAAATGGCACAGCTTCTAGTTCCATTTTTTCGGAAACAAAAGACTATTCCAATTAAAGAACAAAATTAGTTATTTCACAGAAACTGCAGTGAAATCCTAATGTTTTCAAAGGGACTGCTTATATTTCTTCTGAAATGAGGCATTACGTGTTAAAGCTCTCTTCTGATGTGAATAGATTGCGTGAGTCACAGTATTATAGTAGTTAGAATCGGCATACTCCACATATTTTAATACAAGTATGCTTACTATGATCATGAGCTTAATCCCATTATTTTGATAGAAGTATTGTGTTTACATCATGTATAGTTTAATCGCAATATTGCCAACATCCCATTATAATTGCATCGAGTGTGCATGTATATTATGCACTGATTATCACTATTAATCAATTGAACAGAATTAAGTGTTTAATTTCGTTCAAAATAAAGTTTACTGAAATTGCTTTGCTTTTTTTATATATAATTTGAAAGAATATGTCTTCATTAAGGCTAAAAATGTCTTTGACCATCAGTTCTAGTGGGGTAGATTTTCCATTGATAAACTGAAATAGTGGGCAGTACAGAATTAAGCTATTTGAGACCAAAGAACAGTTATTCTTTCTGATCACAGTTAGCGTCTAAAGCACCTTAGTACTCATATAGATGTGTTTTATATGTTAAACATTCTGTTTTTGTGTTTTTTTTAAGGGGTTTGTGCTTTGCCACTCTATCGCCGGGGGAACAGGATCTGGTCTCGGGTCCTACCTACTGGAGCGACTGAACGACAGGTGCGAAAACACAATTCACTGATACAGGACTTTGAATCCCGCTGCTCTGACTGATTTTGCAGTCCACACTCCCTCTCCTGAAGCACAGACCCACGCCCTCTGCATTGTTCGTCTAGACTTGCAATCATGAAGCGTTTGGGTGGCAGTCAGTGTAATTAGAGGGAGATGCAGGCGGCAGCGGCCATCACTGGGTGTAATTACCTCTCTTTAGGGGTGTGTTTAATACCATTGCGTGTGCAACCTCAAGGGCACCAGCGGCACTCAGCTGGACATGTGTTCTTGTGTCTTTTTTAGGTATCCTAAAAAACTGGTTCAGACCTACTCTGTCTTTCCTAACCAAGATGAGATGAGTGATGTTGTCGTACAGCCGTATAATTCTCTTCTGACGCTAAAGAGACTGACCCAGAATGCAGACTGTGTGGTGAGTGAATGAACACATGCACATATACACACATGCGCGCACACACACACACACACACACACACACACACACACACACACACACATCAGCTGGCCTAGAATTCGGGAGGAGGTGTTACACACCCGTACACACACACACACACACACACACACTCCAGGGTTGTGGATCTTAAATGAATGTGTTTCTATTTGAAACAGAGCCCCTCTCATATACAGCCTGCTACTCTAACTGCACATTTCCTCAGTTACACAATCCACCTTCCCAAACAGACCTTCTTTCTTCCTCTCCTGCTTTCATTCCCCAAACAGCAGCGGATGGAGAAAAGAGAGTCAGTCCTATGTGATTATCCACTTCTCTCCTTCCATTTCCTCCTTATTAACAATAGCTTGGTCCCTGGGTTCATTTCATAAACCATGCAGAGTACTGTCATATCTGTACATCTGGACTGTAAGTAAGTAGATATGTCAACAACACTTTCTATTTTACTTTCATACTGATATCCATCAGCACATGATTG
>NW_015505481.1:1793402-1835371 GCF_001515645.1 Sinocyclocheilus grahami | reverse complement strand
GGCAGCGGCCATCACTGGGTGTAATTACCTCTCTTTAGGGGTGTGTTTAATACCATTGCGTGTGCAACCTCAAGGGCACCAGCGGCACTCAGCTGGACATGTGTTCTTGTGTCTTTTTTAGGTATCCTAAAAAACTGGTTCAGACCTACTCTGTCTTTCCTAACCAAGATGAGATGAGTGATGTTGTCGTACAGCCGTATAATTCTCTTCTGACGCTAAAGAGACTGACCCAGAATGCAGACTGTGTGGTGAGTGAATGAACACATGCACATATACACACATGCGCGCACACACACACACACACACACACACACACACTGTCTCTTAACCTTTTCAGCTGGCCTAGAATTCGGGAGGAGGTGTTACACACCCGTACACACACACACACACACACACACACTCCAGGGTTGTGGATCTTAAATGAATGTGTTTCTATTTGAAACAGAGCCCCTCTCATATACAGCCTGCTACTCTAACTGCACATTTCCTCAGTTACACAATCCACCTTCCCAAACAGACCTTCTTTCTTCCTCTCCTGCTTTCATTCCCCAAACAGCAGCGGATGGAGAAAAGAGAGTCAGTCCTATGTGATTATCCACTTCTCTCCTTCCATTTCCTCCTTATTAACAATAGCTTGGTCCCTGGGTTCATTTCATAAACCATGCAGAGTACTGTCATATCTGTACATCTGGACTGTAAGTAAGTAGATATGTCAACAACACTTTCTATTTTACTTTCATACTGATATCCATCAGCACATGATTGAGCAGATGTTTATTCAGCAAACACATCCTATTGACTCTCTGAGGAGCCAGTAATTGTGTTTGTATATCCTTATTTGAGTTTTAAAGGGATTTATGGGTTTGATCACCAGAGCAAAAGACTAAAGCATTGCATCATTATTCATATCTCCAGCTAATCTCTGTGTGTGAGGGCTGCGGTTCAGAATAGATTGGGCTTTAGTGGAGCAAATGTCATTAGTAAAGGGTAAGATCTGTTTTATGCATATTGTGTTTCTTGCAGCTGTCTGCTAGCTTCATTATCGTCTCTGGCAGATATAATAATGTCAGATTAGAGAGTCAGCACAAAAGATGAGGAGGTTAATAGAGGTAGATGACTTTCTGTCTTTCTTTGATGAGAATACAGATCTAGAGTTAACGCCAAGTCTGAGGCATTATTCTTAACTCTTAATTAAAAAGAAAGATATTTCTGTCAAAATTTGTTCACCACCAATTTTGTTCTAAACCCATTAGACTTTGCTTATCTTCGAAACACAAATTTAAATTAAATCAAGCAAGATTTCTGTTCTTCCTTTAAAAAGTCAGTTTCATCCAAATATTCCTGCTCTACAATATATATTGTATAAATGTAATACAAATTAGGGACAAAGTTCATTTTAAAGGGATAGTTCACCCAAAAATGAAAATTCTGTCATTAATTACTCACCCTCATGTCGTTCCAGACCCATAAGACCTTTGTTCAACTTCAGAAAAATTTCTTAATATGTGTTCCAAAGATGAAGGACGGTCTTACAGGTTTGGAACGACATGAGGGTGAGTAATTAATGACAGAATTTTCATTTTTAGGTGAACTATCCCTTTAAGATTCAGTTTCTTTCAGTTCATTAGCTGAAATTTGAATAAAAATGGCCAAGAAACATCATATTGAACTTGGAATATTCATTGGTACAAGGTTTGCAAAAAAAAAATAAAAATTTATAATTCTAACATAATCATCAGCACGGTCAAAAAATTTGCGCAGCCATCAAAAGAGTGTATGATTTTTCCATGCCACATAATATTAACCACGTTGTTTTCAGATGAAAATAAATATTGATATGAAATTCTGTTGGAAAAATAAATATTGACATTGTGCTTCACTGTGACTGTAAGCAAGATGGCAATTCTTGATACAACTCACAACAATGAATTTCTTTCATTCTGATTCCACTTCTTTAAATTTACATTTATTCATTTGGCAGACACTGTTATCTAAAGCGACTTGCAGTGTTTTTAAGACAAACCTTGTATCTATTTTCGTTTTCTGGAAATTAAACCCATGACCTTGCCAATGTTAGCATCTTGCTCTACCAGTTGAGTGTTGCTTAGTTCTGCAAGAGTCTCTATTTTCTCATTTGAATTACAATACAATTTTAAATACTGTTGCTATCTTAATTCATATTTAATTAGCATTGTCAATTCCATTCAAATGGATTTGTCGACTCAGACTGCCTAAAGATCTTAGGGCCTGAGAAGACCTACAACACACAGTCTTGACATGTTGTTAAAAATCTCTTTCCTTTTCTTTCAGGTGGTGCTGGACAATACTGCTTTGAACAGAATCGCAACAGACCGGCTGCACATTCAGAAACCCTCATTCTCTCAGATCAACCAACTAGTGAGTTTAAAAATTCTGTCATTTACAAATGAACGTGTGAAAATACAGGCCCCATTCATCTGTCCTGAGCTGAGCTGACAGGCCTGGTGTGGTTCATGTAGGGACAGTAGAGTCACTCCTCATCTATTAATCACAGTTGGGCGCTGGCAGCTCTCCTGCGATAAGATCTGCATTTACATAATCCAGACAATCAGAAAATCAACCTAACTAAAGCCAGCCGTGAGTTTGATTTCGATGTGTATATATATATGCAAATGTCAAGAAAGTGTATAAGCTAAACCACAAAATGTTGTTCTATCACAGCCGTGTTGTATTATCTGCATAAAATCTGAAATGGAACAGCCTGTCAGTTTCGGGAGGATGAAACATGGGGAGTTGCCTGATCCGAAAGTTGTAATCAGCAGCCTGACATGCTGTTGTGTCACATTCTAATATGTTGGTAATAAATAACCAGTGACATCCCGTGCAGCGCTCTCCTATGCTTTCCTCTTATACGCCCATTTTTATAGCACCCTGCTCCGAGGTGAATTGTTCACTTTGTCAACTCATCCATCACAGTCTTCATCACCTCTGAAAGACTCGGTCATATGAAATGGTGAACTTTAACAATACAGTGTGTAGATTTCTGTAAAGGGTGACCAGAGTGCAAATAGAAAACCTGTTTCACCAGTCTAGGCTATTGCGTTCTTAAACGCCAGCTGCTTTTACATATACGACACGTTTAGTGTCCCATTAGCACACCCAAATAAATTAAGGCAACACAATATAAAATGAAAATAAAGGAGACTGGTCTATTTTTGGATTATCAAAAGACAAGTGTGCTTTTCTTTAACAGGTGTCCACTATAATGTCAGCAAGCACAACAACCCTCCGTTACCCTGGATATATGAACAATGATCTGATTGGTCTGATTGCATCACTCATCCCCACTCCCCGCCTCCACTTCCTCATGACTGGATACACACCATTGACCACCGATCAGGCCGTAAGTTGGTCAAATGCAGGAATTTGCATTAAGATCCTTTTCCAAAAATGCAAAGGCAGTTGCAACTCTTTGTTCAACTCACTATTGATTCCAGTAGTTTTATGTTAGCATGTTGCTGAGTTAATGACTCCGATTACAAATGACTCATTTTTAATTACATCAAATTGATCTGTGAGAGAGGGGGACACAGGAATATTTCCTGATCATAAATTTATGGGTGTAGTTCAAATCAGTCTCAGCCAGTGGACTAAACATAAGCTGTTTTGGTAGTGACATGAAAAATGTGGGACATATTTTTTTTACATAGTGTCTGTTTACAAAGGGGGAAAAAATATATATATATATATTATATATTTTTATTTATTTATTTATTACTTTTCCCCCCCAGTAAGTAATCAAAAAGATATTTTTAAAAACAGCAATGGAAAAAAATACAAAAAATATTTCAATATTATTTTCATAAAGGGTTAGGGACAGGCACCTCCCATTTGAAAGTACCCAATAAATGATGATATTATATATATATATATATATATATATATATATATATTAAGCTTACTAATGTTACAATTACACTTAGATGCTTTTTAAATGTGTTTTTTGGTTGTGGGAAAGCAGTTTGCACCAATTCTGTAGAATGGCCCTTGTCCGTTATCAGCCATAAAAGGAGAATTATTATTATAAATAATTATAATTAACATAGTAATTAATCACGTTAATTAGTTATTTTCTCAGAACCCTAAGCACCACTGAACAGGGTTTCCATGGTTATGAAAAACCAGGAAATATCAAGCAATTTTTAAAATTGTGATATCCAGGCCTGGAAAATTAATTCAATAGCAAATATAAGCTTGTCTGGTTATGCTCAACTCTAAAATAATTCATCAGATAGACTGTCCAAGAGTGCAGTTGCTATGAAATGTTTTTAAAAATCCATATGCAGTAATTGCATCATGATTGGAAACTCGTGTGTGTAGAAGGGCTAGATTTGAGCAGACTCTAATGTCTGTTCTCCTCTCCCTCACTCCTAGTTGTTTGAGCGTACCTGTCGTCAGTATGATAAGCTGAGGAAGAGAGAGGCCTTCCTCGAGCAGTTCAGGAAGGAGGACATATTCAAGGACAACTTCGACGAGCTGGATAACTCTCGCGAGGTGGTTCAGCAGCTTGTGGACGAATACAGCGCCGCCACCCGTCCCGACTACATCTCCTGGGGCACACAAGAGCAGTGAAATCCCCTCCGCTCACTCCCTAAAGCTCTTAGAGCGGAAACAGGCAGGTATTGTAAAATACACAATGACTCCAGTAGAGCATAACAGAATTTCAGTAGTGAACGCACCTCCAGAGATCTTTCACGGCTCACCATACTGTTCTGCCAGAGGCTTCTCTGCATTACTGCTTACGTATGTATATACATGTCATTCGTCATGTTTACGGGCCTATAGAAGAGTTCTTCATAACCTGGTGCCTCTATCCTGAGCTGTAACTTTCACTCTTTCTCTCTCTCCTCCCGATTTCCTTGATTTCTTTGATCAGAGAATTTATGGCTCCGTCTTAATCTATTTTTGTACTGCACTCTGCACTCTTCTGCACAAATCTACATCAATCTACGTCAAGGTGGCCTGCACACAGACTTCCCTGACCACACACACGTTAGACGTCTACACCGATAAGACTGGGTGGTCTCAGATGAATGTAACTGTAGGGAGGGAGTGTGAAAGATTAAGCCTCTTAGAAGAGATCAGACTAGAAGCAGCTTATGAATACACCATCTCACTCCCTCACGTTCACGCATGCATGCTTTTAGACAAAAGGCGCCTGCTTTCAGGGGATAGACTATGATTGTGCGATTGAATCAATTTTCCTCTCGGTCTCGTTGTGGCGGATTACTCTCAAAGATTAACTTGAGTTTTTGAGAGACGATCAGTAAAGTCAAGTGTTATGCTGTACCTCAATCCATCCAATCGGCGAACTCTCATCGGGTTCTTCAAGTCAATCAAATCAGTGAAGTTACCTCAAAGTCTCAGAATCAATCATACACCACAACCCAATGTTTCTTCATTTGAATAATTTATTCTTCGGCTCCAGTCTTCCTTGTGCTGGAGTGAAACTTTCATGCCAGATTTCGTTCTCGATGCTTTTTTTCCCCCCTCGGTTACCACATGTTCTTGTTATTAATGTTATACTGTGTATATAGTTTGCTGTCAGACTTGATACATTTACCTGAAGTTCATGAGTTTGAATAAATGTTTTTCTACAAGAATATTTCCATAGCGTGCAAATACTGATTACCCTCAAAACCATCTGCGCTCATGTCATAGTCACCCACATGGGTCATTTGACCTTAAAACACGAAATATCTCTGGAATTAATGCCTTTACATTTGTTTACCTCTTTGGTCTTCGTCTCATATTCCAATACTTGCGACAGATACTGATAAGCTGAGTCAAGGACTTACTCTATATCAGGTGTGTCCAATCCTGCTCCTGCTCCTTGTTTAGCTCCAACCTGTCTTAACACACTTGTCTGGTAGGTTCTAGTAATCCTGAAGACCTTGATTAGCTGGTTAAGGTGTGTTTAATTGGGATAGGATACCCCACATGGTAGCAGTTACACTTTCTTCCGAAGTGTCTTCCAAAGAAGTCTCTGTTTCTTCCAAAGGTCGCAGACATTTCGTGTCTCTCCAGTGGAATTTTTTATTAGGGACACGCTGGTCCCAAAACTTAATTTCATCTATCAAATCAAGGGACCATTTCTCAGAACTGCATGTTACTTTCCTTGTAACTGGCGTGTTTATTTTCAACAGTTGGTTTCAGTGGGGTTTTTAATCTTTTCTACTCAACATTATAGGGTCTTGATGCCTGGTTTAGTTTAATGCATTTCATTTTATAATAAAGCTTGAAAACATGACAAACAGGCAAAACAATCTAGATTTTGACACTTCATAACATTTCTAAATATGATTAAATGTCTATTATTATTTAAATATACTAACAAATTAAAGCATTGTTCTTCTAATATTTTTCTATGAATCTGCTTGAAAATAGTAAGCATATGGAGTGAAAAACACTATTCATGAAATTATATCACTTTAAAATATATACACTACTGTTTAAAAGTTTAGGGGTTCATAACATTTTTAAATGTTTTTGAAAGAAGTCACCAAAGTTGCATTTATTTGATATAAACTAAAAATTTAAATATAAAAAAAAAAAGTTAAGAGTGTGAAATATTACAATTGAAAATAACAGTTTTTATACAGTACTGTTTTGTTTTTTTTATATATATATATATATATACATTTTTTTTTTTTTGTAAAATATAGTTTTTGCTGTCACTTTTTATAAATTTAATGTATCTTTGGTGAATAAAATATTACTTCATAAATATGTAATATACTAATAATATAGTATTTTTTATTTTCCACATTAACAACATATCTGACACTCATGTGATGTTGTAATGGTGCTGCTTTTTATTACATACAGTATTCATCATTTTGCATTATTGCACATTTAAGTTAGCTGTACAAGCAATAGTGCAATTGACTATTACACGTGTAACATAATAAAGGTACCATGCAGCATACAAACCATCTAAAGCATCAGAGGTTGTCGTTCGAGTTTTGTTACATGTATGACAATGGGCGGAGCTGCCTGCAGCTAAAGAGTGACATGAAGAGAACACAAAAGCACGTAACAACCGCTACTGCCGTCACGGGCTGTAGGAGCAAAAGACAAAAACCAAAATAAACAACATTGAAGATGTGATTGCCCTCCACCTTTGAATTTCAAGTAGCTGGTAACCTTTTCTCAGATGTGTATTCAGGCAGACAAGCTGCCCTAGAGCAAAGATAGTGCACAACCAAAACAAAGAGCCTGATTATGGAGTACGAGTGAATTAAAGATTTTACAGACTGTCTGACAGGCACTAGTGGCTCCTCTTTAGGCAACCTAAAGCCCCATACCGAAAATGGGCTCATACTCAGGACATCTGGGCAGGTTTTATTGCTTCAGTAATAGTTTGGCAGTCATTTGATGGGGGAAAAATAAAAGAAAACGAGGGGAAGAAGCCTCCAACCCCTAAATATTTGGTCCATGTGACTTTAAAAGGGGCGAATAACTCTTCATTTTTTTTTAGTTATGACAAAATGTCAATAATCCTACTGGATATACAAAAAAACGGATCACTTGCCATATGTAGACCTCTCGCAGGGGACAGGGGAAATAAATCACAAATTATCAAAACAGTAAATAAACATTATGACATCATATTTTAACTATGACGGTATCTGCTCTTTTGTAATTATTTCAATGCAAGCACTAAAATACAAATACAGGTCTTTATGAAAGAGATATAAAACAAAAGTAAAAAGGACAATAAAAAGTCACTTCCACACAATGTATACAACAGACAGCCATAAATAAAACTCGAGAAAAGTAACACACATTAAAGAAGGACAATATATACTCTCAGCAGATAAAAAAAAAAAAAAAAAAAAAGCCGGCATAAGGCTTCATAACAAAAGCACAACTGACAGAGGCTACAATTTACGCTCAAAGCTCATCATTTACATACTTTCATGACTTTCTTTATTGTGTGGAACATAGAAGAATATATATATATTTATTTTTACAATAAAAGTCAATGGAGTCCAAAGTAATGCTGTTTTGGACCCTATTTACTTTCATAATATGAAAATACCAGAAATATATCTTCTTTTGTGTTCAGCAAGATGAAAGACGGGTTAGTAAATGATAACTACATTTTCATTTTTGGGTAAACTATCCCTCAAATGGAAATGTACTATCTTTAGAATACATGATGACAATGTTGCATATCAATAGTGTTGATTATTTGTCTATCTTCAGTGTTTGAAAACGTGCTTGAGAGGTCTGGGAAGCTTGGTTTGAACTAAAATTGTCTTTTTCTTTTTTTGAAAATGTGAAAATGTCATTTACCTTCACAGGTACCAGGCTGCAAACGGTTGTGTCTAAGTTAGTTGGTTTTAACCGGATGTAAAGATCTGAGGCTGTTGTGGCTACAGGACACACAGTGCAGAGTTACTGTAAGCTAACAGCACAGTCAAGCAGCACCAGGTCGGGCTCAAAGCATTTCACAAAATACACTCACATCATACAGACTAGCTAAAGATCCTTTGGCTTCTACAGCTTAAAATGTTCAAATCTGTCTCTCACGCACACACGCACCACCGTCGCTTCAGTATTGGACAGTTCTGAAGGTCGACGTGAAAGTGACTTGCACCTGCTTTCATTTCAAGGTCAGGTACGGTTCGATGAATGAGTTAAATGGCGACCCAGGCAGGAGTCTGGAAAGGAAAGTTTAAAGCGGAGCGAGCTTTTATGTGTGTGTTGTCTTCTTTTAGTGAAATACTAAGACATCACTGCAAAAATGTAAAAAAAATATTTTTGTCATGTTTTCTAATAAAAACAAAACAGAAACATCCTTTAAACAAGGTAAATTTATGCAAAAATAAGAAAACGAAACTTCCTGAAAAGTTAGTCTTAATACTTGATGAATTCAACTGATGATTGATGAATGAATTGACATTTAATTAAGGAAAATTAAATGTATTAACATTTTTCAAAGCAAGTAAAAATAATGTTGTTTTAAGGATGTTTAAATATTTAAAAAACAAGGCAAAAATACTGCTTAAGAAAAGATTTTTGCAC
The DNA here is from genome assembly GCF_001515645.1 of Sinocyclocheilus grahami. Taxonomy (NCBI): domain Eukaryota; kingdom Metazoa; phylum Chordata; class Actinopteri; order Cypriniformes; family Cyprinidae; genus Sinocyclocheilus; species Sinocyclocheilus grahami. The sequence continues at coordinate 1,826,299 of NW_015505481.1, read as the reverse complement.
TCTGAAGTCAGGCTTTTATGCTCTCTGTGATATTTGGCGGGCTCCCAGATGGCAGGGGCCGGTTGAGGGCCCCATGTCCTTTCTGAATTTGGCTGGCGGTGTAGCAAGTGAGTTCCTGAACCTGCTCTCCTGTTTGTGGCTCCCTGGACACCTTCCACTCCTCCTCCATTTCCACAGCATCTGCTCCTTTCAGTCTCATCTGAGTTTGTACTCTTTGCAAAAGCTCCTCACAGGGAAGCATTCGGTCAGGACTGCATATACACGTGTGCATCAGTCAGAGTCTGTGTGTGTGTGCGCACGAGTCCTTCTCTCTTCACACCGGGTGAGAGGGGAGCTCAAGTAGGGAGGGGTGGAGCTTAGGGTTTGTCTCCATGGAGATGCAGTCATCCTTGCCTAGCTGGCGACGGGTGGCACTGAAGTAAGCATTCATCAGCTGCATGATCTCAGTCAGCTGAGAGAGAGAGAGAGAGAGAGAGAGATGACTTGAGTAAATTTCCACTGTCAAATGTGTGTCAGACATTTTACACTAGTACAATCACTTGGTTATACTCTTGAAGGCTTTGTGCACTAAACTTAACCCTGGGTTGACAATTTTTAGGTTAGCATGGCTCTAGATATATTCATGTTTTTAGAGTCTCTAATGCTCATCAAGGTTGCACGTATTTGGTAAAAATGCAATAAATGGAATATTGTGACATATTACAATTTAAAAGGACTGTTTTCTATTGTAATATATTTTTAAAATATAGCTGAATTTTCACCAGCCATTACTCCAGTCTTCAGTGTCACATGATACTTTAGAAACCATTCTAATGTGTTGAAACTTCTGCTGCTTAATATTATTTGGAACCTGTGATACTTTTTTCTTTGATGAATAAAAAGTTTAAAAGAACAGCAATTATTCAAAATAGAAATATTTTCTAACAATGTAAGTCTTTACTATCACTTTTCATCCATCTAACACAACTTTGCTGAATAAAAGTATTAATTTCTTTAAAAAAAAAAAAAAAGAAAAACCATTTACTGACCCCAAACTTTTGAATAGTAGTGTATATTGTAACACAACATTTCTATTTTTAATAAACACTGTTCTTTAACTCTTTATTTATCAAAGAATCCTTAAAAAAAGTATCACATGTCCCAAAAAATATTAAGCAGCACAACTGTTTCCAACATTGATTATAAATCAGTATATTAGAATGATTTCTGAAGGATCATGTGACACTGAAGACTGGCGTAATGATGCTGAAAATTCAGCTTTGCCTCACAGGAATAAATTATATTTTAAAGTATATTAAAATAGAAAACTGTTATTTTAAATTGCAATAATATTTCACAAAATTATAGAGAAAAGAGTTTTTTTTTTTTAATGAAATCCAACAGAAATTGACAGCTGCACTTGTTTATCACATTTTTAATTTGTTGTACTGACATCCATACGTGTGATTATGGATCAGAATAGCTATAGGCGAATGTTGATGACTGAGAATGACTGGACGTTATTAACAGTTTATGCGTGAACAGATGTTCTTGCATCACTCAGAAGGCAGGCAGACATGAAGTCAAGCGGTTTGGTATGAAAACTCAAGAGATTCATCAGGTTCATGACGGCACAGGATGGGTGTGAGCCTGCAGCTAATATCAGGAGAAGATAGACTGGTTGTCTCAGTGAGCACACAGAAACACACAGCTGGTCTGACCTTTATTGTTTGAGTACTGGGAAGAGGTTTGTAGTACGCATGATACAAACACTTTGACGTCAATGTCTTTCTTGTTTAGAGCCATTGAAGGTTACATGATTCATATGTTAACTCTTGATTTACATAACATACATATGATGTATTTTGTACTTTGGTCTAAAACTCTGCCTTAGCTATAGGGGTATATGCTTCCCCTATTAAATCTGGAGTATTTTGGCCTAACAGTATGCATGCATGATGCTAACATGAAGGCCAAGTTGCATTTCACCATTACTGCTAGAGTAAAACTATAGGTAGACCTGCCATCTGTATATAAAATGCTCTGACAATAGTTCTATTCATTAAATGTTTTAGATTTGTTGAAGAAATGTAAGTGGTGTTTCCCTGACGCAAAGATATTGTGAGTGGTTTTGTGGCTGCCAGTATTTTAGTATTATCTATATACTATTATGACATTTACGCGGGGCATAGAGGAGAAACAATAATGTACAGTATGTGGAAAATAATGTGGTTTTTGAACCTTAAACCGCATAAACATTTCATTACACCAAATACACAAAATAATGTTCTTTTTAGCAACATCATATGACCCCTTTAAATTAGCTCTTGTTTTTTTATATTTTTTTGTTTACATTTTTTTTAATTACTTTAAAAAAATATTTGTATACATTTTAATTACTTTTTAAAATATATATTTCTATTTAGATTTTTTGTATTTTAGTTTTAGTCACTTTATTGCTTTTGTTATGAGACCAGTTAGGGATATTGCTGATATAAAGGTGCTATTGCACGCTTACCTTGGAGGTCTCGAAGAGCAGATCTCTGTCTCCTGCAGTGATCCTGAATGTGTTGCTATCAGAGACGCCATAGGAACAGATCTGACCAATCGGCAGAGACTCCAACGCTTCAGCCTCACCCTGACGATACAGAGACACACAGGAAGCCGCCACGCCCAGCCACAACTTCTGAGAGAAGCTTCCTGTCGAGCTCTATGAGAAACAGGAGGATGATAGGCACAGCTCTGATTGTCTGGTGGTACAAACCTTTAAGATTTTTCAATGTTTTTGAAAGAAGCTTCTTAGGCTTATCAAGACTGCATCTATTTGGTAAAACAAAATACAGTAAAAACAGCATTGTGAATTATTATTACAATTTATAATAACTGTTTTCTAACATATTCCTGTGAATTTTCAGCATCATTACTCCAGTGTACTTCAGTGTCACATGATCCTTCAGAAATCATTCTAATATTCTGATTTGCCACTCAAGAAAACTTCTTGTTATTATCAATGTTGAAAACAGTTATATAGTGAAAACCACTCACTATGTAAAAGTCCACTTCATAGAGCGTGCAGCCAAACCCCGACCACTGCCGGGCGATGGTGAGATAGGCGGCCATGCTGTCTCTGCGACTGTATCCCGCCAGGGCTTTCCAGCGCTCCAAAATGGCCGACATCACCACGGCTCCCTCTTCCCTTAGTCTGGCCCGCAGTCTTTGGTCCTGTTCCTGACGCCGCTTGTGTCCCCACAGCGTCCCAGCCAGCAGACCCCCGGGGAATGAAGGACAGCCAGGGGGATCGACAGGGGCCAGTAAGGCCCGGGCCTCCACCACTTCAGCTGGAAAGAGCTGCTCCAAGGGTGGGTACGGTGAGAGGGCGCTGAAATCTCCCAGTAGACACTGCAGTCTCAACGCTGCCAGGGAAAGAAGGTCGTCCTCACAGGCTGGCAGCTGCCCCCGCACCACCATCTCATGACACTGAGACAGAGAGAGGGGGGAGGAAGTCAAGCGAGGGAAAGTTTACCGAGTTCACTAGTGTGCTGTGTTTGTATGTTTGCTTTTCACTCGACTGATAAAGACGTTAGGCACACATCGGTCCACACAAGTGTGAAACTAGTTGGAAACAAACAGAGAGGAAGAATTGGAAAATCCCTGTTTTAAATGTTCAGAGGAAGATATCCATTATTGTTATTATTAGGCTTTTATAAAACACATTCCACTATAGGCCACTTCTCTTTTAGTTTTCTTTTTCGCTGTATATTTTTACTCAACAGTCAAGTCACCTTTAGTTTTTCACAGTATTGAACATGAAAGTAACAAAACCATTGATGCAAACTTCCAAAATGAGGCAAATCCAAATTCTGCCATAAAACAGCTGTAGCCAGACAACAGTGTCATTATTCAGCTCCAGTCAGTTCAGTGTCGATTCATTTTAGTTCAATAACTGTGTAAAGTTCTGTGTGAGCAGCTCTACTGAAGATATGTTGTTACTCAGCTCAGTTCAGTTTAACGTTAATTTAATTCAGTTCATTAACAGTGTGAATATTGTAAAACTCATGAATTTCAATCATCAACATTCAGCTTAGGGGTGGGCGATTTAACGGTGGACACGATTAACTGGTAGAAATTTGTCAACCGGTAGAGATTTTTGATTATCGTCTCTCGCGGTTACACGCTCACGTGATGTTGCTGTGCTACGCAGTCACGAAAACTATCCAAATTCTGCCATAAAACAGCTGTAGCCAGACAACAGTGTCATTATTCAGCTCCAGTCAGTTCAGTGTCGATTCATTTTAGTTCAATAACTGTGTAAAGTTCTGTGTGAGCAGCTCTACTGAAGATATGTTGTTACTCAGCTCAGTTCAGTTTAACGTTAATTTAATTCAGTTCATTAACAGTGTGAATATTGTAAAACTCATGAATTTCAATCATCAACATTCAGCTTAGGGGTGGGCGATTTAACGGTGGACACGATTAACTGGTAGAAATTTGTCAACCGGTAGAGATTTTTGATTATCGTCTCTATCGCGGTTACACGCTCACGTGATGTTGCTGTGCTACGCAGTCAAGAAAACGTATCGTTTGCACGTGTTTTTAAACATTGCGCTGTCTGAGAGACGTTTCTGAGCGTAGTCAGAGAGACATGCACATGTGAATACGTGCTCATAGAGCGCGGGAATATTGAAGTTATTTTTGCCACTTTATAGGCCTTGAATGGTAAAATACACACTTTTATGTGTCAAAATACTGGTATTTGTAATTATCTTTGGAAACACACTAATTAAGGTCTTAAGTGAAAGCAAACTGCTGAGAAAGAAGACACGTGTAACAGTACGTATATTGGATCCGGGCAGCTCTTAAAGTGACAGCAGTCTAATATTCCTGCTGTCTGTCATTCATGTTAATCAAACAACAAAAGAGAAAATCTCTCATTGCTCTTGACTAAATCACTTTTGTAACTTTAATAAGAAGAAATATATATTTAATTTACACAGGAAGAATTTGCACTGTTTTTATACATTTGATTACTTTATACAATGAATGTATCATTTCTTATTTATACTGTAGTTTTTTTTGTCCTATTGTTTGTAATTAGTTTCTTATTCTTATTTGATCGTTGACCGTTTACTTTTCGTCAGTGAGCTTTTTTTTCCCATTTAGGCAAGTAATGGTTTCTTGTGATATTGAATTATGATTTCTATCAAAAGTATAAAAAATGTTGATATAAAAACCTTATTTAAAGCAAAAATAGCTATATTGTGATATATACCGTTACAGTGAAATCAAATAACTCATATCGTGATATAAGATTTTGGTCATATAGCCTACCCCTAATTTAGCTTTTTCATTTCTGCTCATCTCCGCCCATCTCTTGTCGTTTTACCTGCTCATACAGGAAGAGGTACTCAATGCTGTCTGTACTGATGTTGTCGGTGTCCAGGAGACAATACAGTTTAAAGCAGAGTCGGCACTGGCAGTCAGAGTCTGGATCTTTAGCTGACAAACTGGAAGACAGAGATAGAGATTCGTTAATGGAAAATGCATATGAATCAGATACACATCTGAAGAGGGCCCCGGCCCTCTTATAGGCTTATTATTTAACCCCTTCTCAAGCATACTAAAACTATGTATTTGTCTTAAACTATGAGTCTTTAAGTAGCTCAGGAGACTTGTCAAGCAGAGCATGGCGGCAACAAATGAAATCCTCCAACGCTTCCTAAACACACAACTAAAATCACCCCAACAAAGCGATGTCATCATTCCGAAACATATGACTCACCCTGATTTGCTAAGCTTTTTCTGCTGCTTGTGCAGTTTTGTACGCGCGGGTTTGTTTGTGTGTGTACACATATATGAGTGTGAGAGAAAGACTAGGCGTGTGTCCATGAACCCACTTCTGGGAAGAGTTGGCACTGAGACGTGCAAAAACACACACAAACACACTTCCCAGAATAAAGCGGATGCCTTGAATTCTGGCTGGCTTGGCTTATCTCTCCTTCAGTTTGCTTCCCACATCAGTTAATGCTGATGACATCAGTTTCACCTTGAGATCCCTACTGGAACACAGAATACTAATAAAGAGCTGCTTGTCCATTCTCACAGTGTGTGCGTGTGTGTATGTGCACGCATCAGGGGAGTTGGTTAAACTGTGCTAAAGTGCTGGGAAAGTTAATAAATCAATGATGAAAACACAGATCTGCACTGTACTGTACTGTGGTGCTATCGTGGATGGTAATATTATTGTTAACTTGACATATTATCATCATTATTGCAACTTGACATATACCATGGTACTGATTGATTACATGGTCTTTACATAGTACTTAAAAAACACCATAGTACTATCACGGTTAATGTTCAAAAAACATGGTACTTGCCTGGTACCATGTCCAACAAATTATAGAGCTGTGGTACTTTAGGTTCAGTACATGAGTTGTATTACACATATTACAATAGGTTGAAGATATTAAAAATATTTACTTTTCAAATCTGGTGATGACATCTGCGATTATGGTGCTGCCTCCGATAGCTTTTTCCCAGCACGAGTTCTGCTCAAAAAGAGCAAATGTGTTTCGGCTGTCCTGCAGCCCGAGGCGTTCCGCCATCTTCCTCACGACCTGGACAGAGAAAATAAGAGCAAGATTGTTATTTTAGTATTATTTATATACTATTATAGTATTTATTCATATTTTGAATTAGGTTTTATTTTTATATTTTCAGTTTTTTTATTTATTTTATTTATTTCTATTCTAGTTTTAGTTTAGTTTTCACTGTTAGTTTAGTCATTTTAGTGCATAAACTTCAGTCACTTTGTTGCCCAGTTTTTTAAGTTTAAGTTTTTCATCTAATATTTTTTAATATTTAAATTAACAAAAACAACTTTGATTTAACCTCTTGAGACCCGGCAAAACATTTCAGGAAAACATTTGTATTTTTTCATGTCATTACATTGTTTTGAACATTAAAAAAAAAAGATTAAAATAATTAAAATAATAATAATAATTAAAAATTATATTTCATGCATAAGTTATGCTACGTCCTTGGACATCGGGACTCAATTTTAAAAAAAAATAAATAAAAAGACATGAATGAACATGCATAGGCAAAAACAATTAATTTTTTAAAAATCACCAATACATTTTTAGTTTTCAGGATTTTTTTCCCCCCAAACCTTGTATAAAGATAATTCTCAACTATGTTATAACAGAATGATTTGATATACCATTTTTCTTTATGCAAAATGTGTGTAAAATGGCCATAAACTGTTTTTTTTTCATTATTATTATTATATATAATGTATCTATAAACTAAATCTAATTTGCATATTAATGTGTTTTTGGGACAACATGTAATGAAAAAAGAAGTGGAATAATGGGAGTAATAATTGACAAGATTTTCATAATAATTTATAATATTTCATAGGAATATTGAAAAAATAATTTATTTCCCTATTCATTTGTTGTGTCTCCCAAAATGTGTAATAAACATGCTTTTAGTCCCAGTGTCCTCATATGAGGACATGTATGAAATCAACATCCTTTTTCGTAACAGAAAGTCATATTTTGATTTGAAACCCCATAACATTTTCCTGAGATGTTGATTTATGACACACAGTTTAAAAATTAGTCCGATTTAAATGATAATTACAAAATATTATCATATTTCCATAAGAGTGTCACTAAATTATTATCAGACATTTTTGAAGACCAAGGAGAGGGAGTGGTCATGGTGAAACATCCAAACATTTAGTATCTCTGAAAAGCCCCTAAAACGGTGGCATGTATAGTCTCAGAGAAATTCACTGAAATATAATGTCCTCACATGAGGATGCAGGGTCTCAGGAGGTTAAAAATTATTATTTTAGTTTTAATAACAACAGAGAAAAATCCATGTTAAAGTAACGGAGCAAATTAATAAATAAATACATATTCTTACATTTTTGTGGAAGGGTAATTGCAAAAATGGAATTTAACATTACAAAAATAAATACATCTGTCTGGTTCTTATTACTTGCGTGCTAATGAATAATCCTCCGTGTGCCAATGGTGGCACATGGGCTTAAGGTTCCCAACCCCTGCTATAGAGGAAACGTTTGATGCAATACCTCATTAGCCGTGGTGTGCGAGGTGATAGGTATCTGGCAGCAGCCCGGTCCAGGGTAGTGCACAGTACACAGTATCTCCTGCCTTCCCATCAGCCCCTGGATCTCCTCCCACGAGGGCACACACTCACGGCCGCGCGTCTTCTCCAGAGCCTGGGCTATGAAGGACGCGTAGCTCTCCACCTCCGAGTCCACACTCAAACTCTGAACCCTGATAGCAGAAGAAAGGGATTTTAAGGACCATTTCCATCATTTCGCATCTAAACCGCAAAATTTCCCTCCAAAAAATCAGAGGGAAGTTGTGTGGCCTCTCTGTTTAGTTTGTCTATTTGCGATATGAAGTGTCAGCCACTTGGTAATCACATGCATGGCGGAGGCCCTTTTTGAGTTAAGTAAACACATGCGGGAAGCGTCTGGGGGCCTCAGGAGAACAGAGACTCGTCCATCTCCATTACACCAGCCGCCTCTGTAATCAAAGCCCTGTGGTCAACGCACCATTTCCTCACGGCACACTCGTTTATTTAGCCATTCTCTTATTTTCTGTCTACCCTCCGGGCCTGGCAGTACTTTAAGAGTTAATTAGCCATGAGATGCAGAAAGCATCGTGCCGTTTCCCAACCCCTCAAGGAGAGGAAAAGAACGAGCGAACAGGAAGTGCACTTTCCAATCCAGTCAACCTCAGGCAGCCCATATTTCCTACACACTCGACCGCAGGACCGGAGGCAGTTGTGCGTGTTTATACTCAAGGACTTCTAGGTAACGTTTATGTGTGTATGTTGAGATCCGGCTGGTGGATTTGTGAGTGTACACATTCAGTGCACTGTGTAGATTTGTGATGTGGGTAACCCACCTCTTCAGGTGAAAGCGTAGGTATCGGAGTATGCTGCAGCTGGGCAGGAAGGTGCAGCTCATGCAGGTGAGCAGCTGCCAGTATCGGAGCTGCGGATTCGGCTGTGTCTGTGTCTGCGTCTGGACACGTAAGTTGGTAACGCTGGTCTGTTTGATAAGCTGGCAGTAGAGTTCATCTCGGAGTGGCCGGAGGTCGAGGCAGGTCTGGAGGATCCCCTGTATGAGAGGAACGGGCTCACGGGCCAACTCCAACTGCTGGAGGCAGTTAAAAAGCCTCACCGCCTCTTCACGGATGGATGTGTAGCCTTTACCTGCCATATCTATGAAGAAAAGTAAAAGAAGGTGTGTTAACTGTGTATATACAGTATATTTTGTAGTCACTAAAAATTCAAACTTTGGATATTTCAACTTCTTTATTCAATAACTGTCCTGGAATATCACACCTTTGTCTCTGTAAATGGTCAAATAAAAGTGGCTGGTGGTCAGATTCTTTGTTTGTCCAATCAGAATGCCTTTGAGGTGCTTTTTTGCCTGTCAATCATTTTGTGCATTCAGAGTGGCAATTCATATATAGAAAGCCAGATGCTGAGAGCAAGATAGATAAACTTGAAGCATTTTTCATGAATTTGGTGCAAAATGCGTCAAGAATGCCTTTATATAGCCAAATGTCATTCAAGTCAGTCTTCTTGAACAGAAATTGTGATTACATTTCTTCACTATTGTGATGTATATTTCAGTGTAACAGCTGCTTGATCAAGAAAAAAAAACGGGACTTGATTTTGTCCTTCTGGAATTGATTTGATCATTGGATGCTTTTGTTATTTGCTGCAATCTCATGTCAGCAAGTTGCTGGAGGGGAAAGGTCATCAGCTCGTTCCTCAGATATTCTGCCAAAAAACATCAAGTTTGATTTTGATTATCATGTCTATTACGCTGAAATCTTGCGTTTTAAAGCATATTAGTTTAAACTTCTGATATACGGATTTCTGAGCGCACACATCCAAAGCACACGCACAGAAAGCGCCTGTCACACAGCAAGTTCTCTTTCATGTCTTATTGCACTGAACTGTCAAATACACACAAGTACAGTATATATTAAAAACATAAACCGAATTACAAAAACAGTCACATGTTTATATTAGATCTGTGTGGCAGCAGCGTAATATACAGTAAGTAAATTAATAAATCTTCTCTGAGGCTGGGACTCTAAACAGTGTTCTGTGCTCGTCAGTGCAGCCGAAGACAGATCTCGAACTTTTGCCATGGTGCTAGAACTGGTACACCGTTGTCGCTTGCAAAAACACAATGGGTGGAAACTTGCAGATTAAGGGGTGGTAATATTATAATAAGATCCCCTTTCTACATCATAGGGGGAGCAAAATCTGAGCGGCACGTTTTTTCACAAGCTTGCAGAGAAAGGCTTACCAAAAAAATTACTGGGTTGTTCTTTTTGACGTTTTCTGGGTTAGCAGAAGCACCGGGGGCACGATTATAGCACTTAAACACGGAAAAAGTCAGATTTTCATGAGAGAAGGTAAAAGAAATAAGAATGGTTATTTCTGATTTCATGGCGAATTCAAAAAAACAGGAGACCAAAAAACATCGGTAAAGTTTTTCATTTCGTAAAGGTTTTCAAGGAAGCTGAGAGCTTCAAAGCACTTGAAATCAGATGCAGATGCAGAGTTTGCTTTGCTTCTGCTTGACAGGTAAATATATTGCTTGGTGACCATGGTTACACCAAAATGGCAGGGTTGTAGAAAGAGGGGGTGTGTCTAATCTGATTGGTTCATTGGTTCAAATGTTCTTTATGTGAGCATTGGTGTGTATATGTGATATATGCAACATAAGTGTGTGTGTGTGTGTGTGTGTGTGTGTGTGTGTGTGTGTTTGACTCACGTGTGTGGTGGAGGCTGCCATAGGGGAAAGGCAGCAGTGGGGCGTAAAGGGGGCTCTGCGTGTACCTCAGGATGGGATTATGTTCATAGATGTGTTCTACAATTTCTGGATTGAATTTATTCTCCTGTACAAAAACAACGCACATAAACACACATAAAGCAATGCAAGGTCAATTAAACACCTTGATATATAAATAAACTCAAGACAGATATATCTGCTGTGTATCATTATATCCCCATAAACACATGAGCTGTTTGTTATGGGGTCTGTAATGAAATGATGGAATGATGTTTTATATGGAAATGTTGTGTTTGGGAAAACGGCTGAGGGGGGATGAATGAAAGGGAAACAGATTTCATCTTACAGATGGACTTGACAACCCTGGTTGTTGTTGAATAATGGCAGTTTATGTTTGTTGGGACGTTTGCTTATAACAGACATGATAAACCAACCTAAGACCAGTTAAATGTGACAAGACCTCCTGCCGTAACCACTATGTGCTGTATGTGTGAGTTTATGAGAGGTAAAATAAATAGTACATACATATATAAACTTAAGATTACAACATTTTCATCAAAACAAAGCTTATTTTATTGTATTATTTTTAAAAAGCAATACAGCAAAAATATAGTGTCTTTTTGCAAAGACTATATTGAGAATAAAGCTCAGCCTCCCTTATCTTGTTGTTAAAATATTTAATATCCATGCATATCTTATCTATAAGAGATATATAGCAATCAGCAAGGTCGTTTAGGGGTCTGGGCACTTAACATTTCAACCACTGCGGTTTTCACGCCTGTCTGTCTGTCTGTCCGTTTATGTGCGACCTCAATGGGATTCCGGGTAGTTCTGTGGGCTAGCAACTAGCATCCTATTAATACAGATCTATCCAAGAGTGCAGGCATTACATCATAACAACAGGGTTATTCTCAAGAGCTAGTGTGTGTGTGTGTGTGTGTGTGTGTGTGTGTGTGTGTGTTTGACTCACGTGTGTGGTGGAGGCTGCCATAGGGGAAAGGCAGCAGTGGGGCGTAAAGGGGGCTCTGCGTGTACCTCAGGATGGGATTATGTTCATAGATGTGTTCTACAATTTCTGGATTGAATTTATTCTCCTGTACAAAAACAACGCACATAAACACACATAAAGCAATGCAAGGTCAATTAAACACCTTGATATATAAATAAACTCAAGACAGATATATCTGCTGTGTATCATTATATCCCCATAAACACATGAGCTGTTTGTTATGGGGTCTGTAATGAAATGATGGAATGATGTTTTATATGGAAATGTTGTGTTTGGGAAAACGGCTGAGGGGGGATGAATGAAAGGGAAACAGATTTCATCTTACAGATGGACTTGACAACCCTGGTTGTTGTTGAATAATGGCAGTTTATGTTTGTTGGGACGTTTGCTTATAACAGACATGATAAACCAACCTAAGACCAGTTAAATGTGACAAGACCTCCTGCCGTAACCACTATGTGCTGTATGTGTGAGTTTATGAGAGGTAAAATAAATAGTACATACATATATAAACTTAAGATTACAACATTTTCATCAAAACAAAGCTTATTTTATTGTATTTATTGTATTATTTTTAAAAAGCAATACAGCAAAAATATAGTGTCTTTTTGCAAAGACTATATTGAGAATAAAGCTCAGCCTCCCTTATCTTGTTGTTAAAATATTTAATATCCATGCATATCTTATCTATAAGAGATATATAGCAATCAGCAAGGTCGTTTAGGGGTCTGGGCACTTAACATTTGTCTGGGTGCGGTTTTCACGCCTGTCTGTCTGTCTGTCCGTTTATGTGCGACCTCAATGGGATTCCGGGGAGTTCTGTGGGCTAGCAACTAGCATCCTATTAATACAAATCTATCCAAGAGCGCCGGCATTACATCATAACAACAGGGTTATTCTGAAGAGCTACTCGCTGCCTTCGAAACTATTTCCAGAGACACGGTATACCGAGGAGCACATCTATAAGTGTAAAATCACTAGCCAACAAACTAAGAATAATATAGTGGGGCAGAAAGATGACAGTGGGTGGGGTTTAGATGGTTTACACACCATGTCTGTATATGTGTGCCATCCTGAACTGGTCTTTAGGAGCTAAGCTGCCATATATATATATATATATACACACACACATACAGTGGAGACAAAAAAAACTATTATATTATCTTACATTATGCACTATTTTCCAAAATCTGACTGGGGTCAATAAGATTTTTAAATATTTTTGGAAAAGTTTCACATGCTCAACAAGGGTGCATTTATGTGATCAAAAATACAGTAAAAGCTGTAAAATTGTGAAATATTGCTTGAATTTAAAATAACTGTTTACTATTTTAATATATTTTAAAATGCTATTTATTCCTGTGATGGCAAAGCTGAATTTTCAGCATCATTACTCCAGTCTTCAGTGTCACATGATTCTTCAGAAATCATTCTGATATGCTGATTTGCTGCTCAAGAAACATTTCTTATTGATGTTGAAAACAGTTCTGCTGCTTAATACTTTTAAGGAAACTTTCAGGATTCTCTGATTAAAAGAAAGTTCAAAAGAACAGCATTTATTTGAAATAGAAATCTTTTATAAATGCCCTTACTGTCACTTATGTTCTATTTAAAGCATCCTTTCTAAATAAGTGTGCGCATGCAACATTTACAATCCCTCTTGATATATGTTTGACATGCTGTCATGTTCATCTCTGTTGCTACTTGTTCTCTCACCTCAATGTCTCGTATGAGGAGCAGTGTTGGCGTCTCAACCGGCGCTTTGCTGTCTATGACTTTCTGTACAGCGCACGCCCAGTGCACCGCCTCATTGTAGTGCTTTGTGAAGAGTCTGTAGCAATGTTTGCGGCCATACACTGTCAGACTCCAGTAACCTGTCACAAATACACATTAAAGAGGCCCATATTTAGTGCAACTCTTTAAAAAGTGCCATTCAACAAAGAGGAGCAATACAAAAATAGCATCTCCTAACAATTAGGAGAGTACATAAACAAAGAAAAGCAAAAAAACAAATAAATAATGCAACAAAACATATACTGTTTCTGATTAAAGACAAAGGTCCTAGAGCTCCAGCATACTGACAACCTCATATTTCACGTGTCCGACCTGCAGTAAATGTGTTCAGATGTTCTGAGAGAGCTGGATCTAGATCTTTTATGAGGATCTAACTAATATCTCATTTCTCCCCTGTTGTTAACTTTGGCAGTCAAAAGAATGAAGCTTTAGTTCAAAACACACTATTTCTTTACAATCTCCATGAAGTCCACCAATCTCTCTAGACTGTTTGGGGGCAAGTATTCGCTCTACACAAGCACTCGCAAAGAGCAATATCTAGCCAATTAAATATTTTACAGCAGAACAATGTATATTCGCTGTTGAAATTCATTTCTATGACTATTTCATGGTTACATTCCCTGATATTTCCAGGTTTTTCAGAACCAGTGGGTGTTCTAAAATTTACAGGCCAAACTATTTGGTGTCCACTGTAAACATCTCCGATTTATTAGGCAAAAATTGTACCTCATTAATGTCTTCATTAACAGATCTGTTTTACTCTCTGGACGAGCCAAAGCATTAGCCATGGTATTATATGACAACTTTTTTGTTAAAAGAAGGACACACACACACACAAACACACAAAGCTTTACTTTCAAACATACACTTCTATCTAGGAAAGTTAATCTGGGAAAAGTTCTGAGTTCTGTGGACAGTGCTGGTTAAAAGTTTGTGTGCGTGTGTGTGTGTGTGTGTGTGTGTATGTGTATGATTCAGAACTCAAGCTGAGTATGTGCCATGTGAACACACACACACATACATATACAGTATGACTAAGCCTCTGAGTCTGTCTGGTCATTCCCTACAATCTTCCCAGACAACAATGCCTCTCGTTTGTCTGCCTTCATTTCTCTTTTGGTCTTCTCATACAATCCTGCATTTCATTTCCTCAATCAAAGTCTTCCCACAAGAAAGAATTCCCACCAATGCCGACAAGAGATCAACAGGTCTCACGGTCGCTTTGTGCCTGTGATCTGTCCAGAAGATCAGCTCTTTCTGAAAAAATGCGTGTCACTGTGAGTGCAAACCCAAAAATAGTGAGTGAAATATTGTTTATATTCCACTGGACTATGAATTCTGGCTCACACCATTTATTGACCAGGACAAAGAGTGACAAACAAATAAAGTCATCCTGGGTTTCTGTAGGCTTTATGAAAACTTTTTAAAGACCTTTTTAAGACCAAGTAAAACAATTAAGGAATACATTGAAGAAAACATTATATCAATATGTTCTCTAAATGTAAATCTCAAGGGAGTAAACAATTAACTTTCAACCGATCTCCATCACTGAAAAAAACGAATTCCAAACCATTTTCAATCAAAAATGGCTAGTAAATTACACAAGCAATTACAAAGAAACAGCAAGTAACACTTTCAATTAAACATTATGTTTTAAGTAGAAAAACTGAAATAGTATTTTCTTGGGGTGTTCGTTCATACTGACACAAATTTTGTCAGTATATTTTTGTGGTGTCAAAATGTTTGAGGAGAGGTTGATTGTGGAATTTCAAAAAAAAAAAATTATAATAAAAAGGAATATTATATGATAAAAATCACCAAAACAACCTTAAAATCATCACCCAAGTCATGAGAAAACGGAGGATGTGGTTTTAGTTTTATGCTCTTTCACCTTTCAGTGCAGAAAGAACTGTTTCGACTGATACCTTATTTATCCCTAAAATGTACATATTAGTTATACAGAAAAAAAACATGTACCTTTAGGGTACTATGGTACCCCTTCCAGGGGTAAATAAGGCAGAATATTTTCCCTTTAAGTGTGACAAGCTGTTGAACCCCTAAATGTACAATCTTGCACACTTTTTCTGAGAGTGTAAAAACAAGACTAGACCGTCCTAGTTTAATTGCAGACGCGTTACCTGTCTGTTTGTAGGTGTGTTTATCCGGCCACAGAACTGAACAGAGGGATGTGAGTACTAGCGTGCCCAGTCTGCGAGCATCACTCTCCGGGCCGCTGTAGTAGTCAAGAGAGTCTGTTGTCAACACAAACCAGAACCTCCTCTGCCGGAGCCAAGCTCCCTGCACCTCCCGCAGGAGCCAGCCTGAAAAACAAAACAGAGGAGAATACCCATATTATACATGATAAATACTGTTACAGACCAATCAAATAAGAATATGGAGATTCCATTTCAAAACCTGACAGAAATGAATGATGTTTCATTTGAAATATCATTCTTTGAGAGCTAGTTCCCAGCGCTCATGCAGAGTCAGACTGAGTGATCATGGAAAAAGGCGAAACAGCACAAACCAGCCCGTCCACATCCAGCCGAGAGCAGGATACCAACACTCCACTCACCCAACTTAATAGAGGGTTGTGTTAAGGTCACACTAGGGATACAATCTCCCTCCAGACCTTCAGAAAGTTTGTTGTCTATGCACAAATGTGTATCAGAGCCAATAATCAAGAAACATTTCATGGGAAAAGTGCTTTTTTTTTTTAGTAAACCTTCATGACACTTGGACAATGTTACCTTTTTTCCGCTGCTGCTTGCAGATGCATTGCACCTGCTACCTTTCCCTTTGAATATGTGTGTGTGTGTGTGTGTGTGTGAGTCAGCCAGACAGATAGACTGGGGGAAGACTGTCTTATTTAGCAGCTCTGCGGGCCAGCATGAGACAGGCTGGCGGAGCATTTGGACCCCTCTACACTAATATTACTCTGCCCTGCTTATTATTACTCATTACATGTGATTGAGTATTATTACCACTCCAGTGCAGCAAATACTGCATAGCACTCACATTTGCGCACTCTGAGATCATGGACAACTCTGAATAACACACACACACTTAAATCTGTGGTCAGCAGCTTAAGTGTTGGTTAATAATGTCTAACTGTCTCAAATTCTCAATTGGTGTGTCAGCCAATTCGTGTGTCTGATGCGCGTGTGTGTACTGGGGACTATGGACTGTTCCCGAAAGTGAACTAAAGCTGACAAAAACATCCTTTGGGTAGATTTGAGTTTATACTAAATATATTATTTGTAAACTTACATGTAATTACATGTAAACATGTATAGTGTTTTTTAATGGAAAATGTAATTGTAGGTATAGGAGTCGCAGATTGATCAATATTGGTATTTCACCACAAATACAAATAATACTGATTATTTTTAAGTGTTAAATAATCAATGTGTTGTCAACTGATAAATATTGTTTAGTTTCTGTTTTTATTGACATAGTATTACTTGAATATTACTGTAAATGTAAATTCTGAAAGTAATTCTGAATGTTACAAAAGTTTACAATTTCAAATAAATGCTTTTCCACAGAAATATTGACAATGAGAAATATTTCTTGAGCATCAAATCAGCATATTAGATTGATTTCTGAAGGATCATGTGACACTGAAGACTGGAGTAATGCCTGCTGAAAATTCAGCTTTGCAAATATAAAAAGTTACTTTATAATATTTCATAATACTTTTACGGTTTCATATTATTTTGAATATTTTTGATCAAATAAATGCAGCCTTGGTGAGTATGAGATTTCTTTCAAAAACATAAAAAAAACTATTTGTGACCCTGGAGCACAAAAGCAGTCTTAAGTAGCACAGGTATATTTGTAGCAATAGCCAAAAATACACTGTATGGATCAAAATTATAGATTTTTATTTTATGCCAAAAATCATTAGGATATTAAGTAAATTCATTGTTCCATGAAGATATTTTGTAAATTTTCTACTGTAAATATATTTAAACTTAATTTTTGATTAGTAATATGCATTGCTAAGAACTTCATCTGGACAACTTTAAAGGCGATTTTCTCAATATTCTGATTTTTTTTTGCACCCACAGATTTCAGATTTTCAAATAGTTGTATGTATCCTATCCTAACAAACCATACATCAATGGAAAGCTTATTTATTCAGCTTTCAGATGATGTATAAATCTCAATTTCGAAAGATTTACCCTTATAACTGGTTTTGTGGTCCTATTATTTTGGGGTCACATTTAATAACTAACTTTTGAACAGTTGCATGTTTATCTGTACACCTGATAATTACCAATAATGATAAAGTTGAATATTAATATCTAATTACTATGTTAGTCTATTTGGGTTAGTTTATACTAATTATAATTATCTTTATATAAAGACAGTAGAAATATATGGTATGTCCTCATTTAGATGGCTCAGTGTGTGTGTGTGTGTGTGTGTGTGTGTAGACATTGTTCAGCCTGCTGCACCCTGGTTTATACAGAGGTAGTTATGAGTCAGATTTGAGATTAACTCACTACAGATAAAGCTGCCAGTGTCATAAAGTTTAAAACACAATTCAACCTTTGAAATTGTAATCTACATGCTGTAAAACTGAAACAAGTACAAATCTAATTTTCTTCAGATTAAGGATTCCAAGTAACCAGCATAATAAAAAGGGGGGCATAATTCACACAAATGCACCAATGCATGCAAAGAATCAGTTTAGTTTTACAGCCATAATGACTTGATCTGGTGAATCAGAGTTATTAAGCAGAAGAATTTCTTCCTCACCCTTCACAAGCACCTCAGGGTCTTCATCCATTGTCATTTTGCTCTTCTGTGTGATGAGACTTCTCTTCTCCTCAGGAACTCCTGACAGACTGAACAACATGAAACACAACACAGACGTCAGCAGTGTGCCTACTGTAACCCAGTAAGTACTGTACGGCCCCCTCCCCTAACCCCCAAAACACATACACACACACACACACATATATGCACACCCATCCCTTGAGGGAAGTTGGGGTCAACATCACACTTCTGCTGCTAAAACAGACCCCAACATAGCACAAAACCACTTCACATATGCAGACATTTCACATCTCACACACAAACACAACGCACACACGCACATCTCTCCACCCTCCACCACCATGGCCAGGCAGGCACAGCTTTATCGGTCTGGCAGCCAGGGAAAAGACTGAAAATAAACGTGACTAAGAGACGCCAAGGACACTCGCACGCAAAGAGAGAACTAGGAAGAGCTTAGGAGAACAAGAGTGGTCTAGAGGTACTGACAAGAAAATAGTTGTCAAATAGTCATCACTAAAGTTCACAGGGCCTGGGACAAAAATGTCATGGGTGGGTCCACTTTCCCTCGGGGCTCAATAAATATGCACTATACTATAAAGGACCTTAGTAGGACACTCCTCATCATTTTAGACTTTCTTTAGGAATTTTTGCCCATTCATCCAGCAGAGCATTTGTGAGGTCAAGCACTTATGTTGGAGAAGGCCTTGCAATGTGTTCAATGGGGTTGAGGTCAGGGCTCACAGTCAAGTTCTTTCAAACCAAACTTATCCAACCAAGTTTTTATGGACCTTGCTTTGTGACCTAGGGCACAGTCATGCTGGAATAGAAAAGGCCTTCCCCAAACTCTTCCCACAAATTTGGAAGCATTGCTCAAAATATCTTGGTAGATTTTCCTTCACTTAAAGTTAGAAGCCTAGCCCCTGAAAAATAGCCCATTCCATTATCCCTCTTTCAACAAACTTTACAATTGTCACAATGCTGTCAGAGAGGGAACGTTTTCCTAGCATCCATAATTAGACTGCCAGAGAAGCCAGATTCGTTACTTCACAGAACAGGTTTCCACTGCTCCAGAGTCCAGTGGTGGCGCGCTTTACACCACTCCATTTGACGCTTGGCATTGTACTAATTGATTCGAGGCTTGCATGCAGTTGCTCGGCCATGGAAACCAATTCCATGAGGCTACCGCCGCACAGTTTTTGCGCACGTATTATTGCCAGTAGAAGTTTGGTACTCCTCAGCTATCGAATCGCAACTTTTACGAACCATGCGCCTCAGCGCTCTGTGACTTTACGTTGTCTTCTGCTTCACGGCTGTATTGCTGCTGTTCCTAAACACTTTCACTTTCCAATAATACCATTTACAGTTGACCATGGAATATTCAGCAGGGATGAAATTTCACAAATTGATGAGGTTGTTTCTTGCAAGAAACAACTCATGTCATCATCAACATGGATAAAAATCAAGGTTTTTAAATGGCTAATTGTACACCTGGACTAAAAGACTCTTGTTAAGAACAGAATAACAGCTTGTAATGAGCAGGTAAAAGATTAGTCAGAGGACGTCATTAGCTAACAAATGATAGATGTTTTGGGGAATGCTGGGAGCACAAGTACCTTGAAGTAGACAGTGATGGATGGATAATCACTCCGATAACACTGGCACCCAGACAGTCTAAAACACACACACTTTGGGCTAAAAAGGAGGAATTGAATGTGACAGTGTAGGTTAATCAAATGAGACATTCCTGAATCTCCTGTTATCTAAAGTCAGAACTTAATTTGGCACTAATTATCTGGACTTGCTAGTTTCTCACCAAAATTGGCCATTTGTTAAGTCAATCAAATGGAGAGTCCTCAAAACTAATTTCCTCATACTGATGCTCTGGAAAAACATCATGGTTTGTAACCAGAGATCATGATCATTGACTGGCCCAGTGTCTCTAAAATATTGACAATGAGAAATATTTCTTGAGCATCAAATCAGCATATTAGATTGATTTCTGAAGGATCATGTGACACTGAAGACTGGAGTAATGCCTGCTGAAAATTCAGCTTTGCAAATATAAAAAGTTACTTTATAATATTTCATAATACTTTTACGGTTTCATATTATTTTGAATATTTTTGATCAAATAAATGCAGCCTTGGTGAGTATGAGATTTCTTTCAAAAACATAAAAAAAACTATTTGTGACCCTGGAGCACAAAAGCAGTCTTAAGTAGCACAGGTATATTTGTAGCAATAGCCAAAAATACACTGTATGGATCAAAATTATAGATTTTTATTTTATGCCAAAAATCATTAGGATATTAAGTAAATTCATTGTTCCATGAAGATATTTTGTAAATTTTCTACTGTAAATATATTTAAACTTAATTTTTGATTAGTAATATGCATTGCTAAGAACTTCATCTGGACAACTTTAAAGGCGATTTTCTCAATATTCTGATTTTTTTTTGCACCCACAGATTTCAGATTTTCAAATAGTTGTATGTATCCTATCCTAACAAACCATACATCAATGGAAAGCTTATTTATTCAGCTTTCAGATGATGTATAAATCTCAATTTCGAAAGATTTACCCTTATAACTGGTTTTGTGGTCCTATTATTTTGGGGTCACATTTAATAACTAACTTTTGAACAGTTGCATGTTTATCTGTACACCTGATAATTACCAATAATGATAAAGTTGAATATTAATATCTAATTACTATGTTAGTCTATTTGGGTTAGTTTATACTAATTATAATTATCTTTATATAAAGACAGTAGAAATATATGGTATGTCCTCATTTAGATGGCTCAGTGTGTGTGTGTGTGTGTGTGTGTGTGTAGACATTGTTCAGCCTGCTGCACCCTGGTTTATACAGAGGTAGTTATGAGTCAGATTTGAGATTAACTCACTACAGATAAAGCTGCCAGTGTCATAAAGTTTAAAACACAATTCAACCTTTGAAATTGTAATCTACATGCTGTAAAACTGAAACAAGTACAAATCTAATTTTCTTCAGATTAAGGATTCCAAGTAACCAGCATAATAAAAAGGGGGGCATAATTCACACAAATGCACCAATGCATGCAAAGAATCAGTTTAGTTTTACAGCCATAATGACTTGATCTGGTGAATCAGAGTTATTAAGCAGAAGAATTTCTTCCTCACCCTTCACAAGCACCTCAGGGTCTTCATCCATTGTCATTTTGCTCTTCTGTGTGATGAGACTTCTCTTCTCCTCAGGAACTCCTGACAGACTGAACAACATGAAACACAACACAGACGTCAGCAGTGTGCCTACTGTAACCCAGTAAGTACTGTACGGCCCCCTCCCCTAACCCCCAAAACACATACACACACACATACACATATATGCACACCCATCCCTTGAGGGAAGTTGGGGTCAACATCACACTTCTGCTGCTAAAACAGACCCCAACATAGCACAAAACCACTTCACATATGCAGACATTTCACATCTCACACACAAACACAACGCACACACGCACATCTCTCCACCCTCCACCACCATGGCCAGGCAGGCACAGCTTTATCGGTCTGGCAGCCAGGGAAAAGACTGAAAATAAACGTGACTAAGAGACGCCAAGGACACTCGCACGCAAAGAGAGAACTAGGAAGAGCTTAGGAGAACAAGAGTGGTCTAGAGGTACTGACAAGAAAATAGTTGTCAAATAGTCATCACTAAAGTTCACAGGGCCTGGGACAAAAATGTCATGGGTGGGTCCACTTTCCCTCGGGGCTCAATAAATATGCACTATACTATAAAGGACCTTAGTAGGACACTCCTCATCATTTTAGACTTTCTTTAGGAATTTTTGCCCATTCATCCAGCAGAGCATTTGTGAGGTCAAGCACTTATGTTGGAGAAGGCCTTGCAATGTGTTCAATGGGGTTGAGGTCAGGGCTCACAGTCAAGTTCTTTCAAACCAAACTTATCCAACCAAGTTTTTATGGACCTTGCTTTGTGACCTAGGGCACAGTCATGCTGGAATAGAAAAGGCCTTCCCCAAACTCTTCCCACAAATTTGGAAGCATTGCTCAAAATATCTTGGTAGATTTTCCTTCACTTAAAGTTAGAAGCCTAGCCCCTGAAAAATAGCCCATTCCATTATCCCTCTTTCAACAAACTTTACAATTGTCACAATGCTGTCAGAGAGGGAACGTTTTCCTAGCATCCATAATTAGACTGCCAGAGAAGCCAGATTCGTTACTTCACAGAACAGGTTTCCACTGCTCCAGAGTCCAGTGGTGGCGCGCTTTACACCACTCCATTTGACGCTTGGCATTGTACTAATTGATTCGAGGCTTGCATGCAGTTGCTCGGCCATGGAAACCAATTCCATGAGGCTACCGCCGCACAGTTTTTGCGCACGTATTATTGCCAGTAGAAGTTTGGTACTCCTCAGCTATCGAATCGCAACTTTTACGAACCATGCGCCTCAGCGCTCTGTGACTTTACGTTGTCTTCTGCTTCACGGCTGTATTGCTGCTGTTCCTAAACACTTTCACTTTCCAATAATACCATTTACAGTTGACCATGGAATATTCAGCAGGGATGAAATTTCACAAATTGATGAGGTTGTTTCTTGCAAGAAACAACTCATGTCATCATCAACATGGATAAAAATCAAGGTTTTTAAATGGCTAATTGTACACCTGGACTAAAAGACTCTTGTTAAGAACAGAATAACAGCTTGTAATGAGCAGGTAAAAGATTAGTCAGAGGACGTCATTAGCTAACAAATGATAGATGTTTTGGGGAATGCTGGGAGCACAAGTACCTTGAAGTAGACAGTGATGGATGGATAATCACTCTGATAACACTGGCACCCAGACAGTCTAAAACACACACACTTTGGGCTAAAAAGGAGGAATTGAATGTGACAGTGTAGGTTAATCAAATGAGACATTCCTGAATCTCCTGTTATCTAAAGTCAGAACTTCATTTGGCACTAATTATCTGGACTTGCTAGTTTCTCACCAAAATTGGCCATTTGTTAAGTCAATCAAATGGAGAGTCCTCAAAACTAATTTCCTCATACTGATGCTCTGGAAAAACATCATGGTTTGTAACCAGAGATCATGATCATTGACTGGCCCAGTGTCTCTAATGGAAGAGCCCGATCTCTCTCTCTCACACACACACACACACACACACACACTGTATGTGTACTTATATTAATATTTTGGACAATATCAATAAGCTTATTTTCATGATATGACCGGTAACAAAATGCTGAACAAGCTAAATCAAGCAAACTAACATCAACTGTTTTAAATGCTACATGTGAATTTAGGCATCACAACATTTTAATGTACAATATGTAAAATTGCTGTTCATTTTGAATTTTGCTCAAGATTTAACTGTGTTATTAACTGTTATCGTTAAATGCTGACAAATGTGAATATGTAAAATTAAATATCTGCTCTGCATTCTGGCTCCAGTCTTTCTAAAGCTGTATTTTGAAGCCTGCCAATCTGGTCTAAGAGTATGTTGCCTCTTCATTGACCTTAGATACGATAGCGGTGTCTGAATATTTTTGTGTTCTTTGAATATCTTGAACCCCCATCAGTGTTCTGTACATTTATTTACAGGTCTGTTTACAAGTGTATGCGTGTAATGGAGATGCAGTGGTAGATCCCTGTGGATTTGCATCACTCTCTAATTTAAGTTGAAGCTCAGACGGAGTCAAGAGTTTACAGACATCCATCAGAAAGAGAGAGAGAGAGAGAGAGAGAATGAGGGAAAGAGGCAGGCAGCACAAAAAGAGGAAGCCTCCAATCGCAGGAGCTGTGAGGGCTGGAATCAGCCAGTCAGAACCTGCCAGAACCGGTTCATGGATCAGAGCAGAATCAAGATCAACAATCCGGTTTTAACAAAAAACCTTCTCTGTCCTGCAGGCATGAGAACAACCCTCATCCTAATCTAGACAGCATTAACACACACACTGATAAAATGAGCTGAGGTCTATCTCTGCTAGAGGCCCCTGGAATGAGACCAGCGTGCAGATACGGACAAACATTCTCTGCTATATAGAGACTTTAGAGGGCAGTAAGATATCTTATGGATTGATATGGGGTATAAAAGTGGAGATGAGCTTTATGACTCCTGTCTCGGGGGGCTAGAACTGTTTTACTATCTCTGTCTAGACTATCAGTAAAACTAAAAATGTTTTTTATAAATATGGAGTTGAGAGAGGTCTGTGATGGTGACCTAAAAGGACAGATATTTTTGTGCTAAACAGAAAAACCGGAGCAGCAGGCGATGACTGATCCAGGTCGGCACACGCCTCATTTCACTTAAAGGCTATAGAGAGATATGAAACACTGACTCATCGGATTATCTCTTACCTCTGTTCAGGACATGACAGTACAGGAGCCTGTAATACTCAACACAGAGTGTGCACTACAAAGTAGGAACTCACAATCCAAGTCCTGTTTCCAACAGCAAGCACATGCATCGGCACTGCGACATAACTCCAAAAGCAGACTTACAATATGCACTGGCATTGTTTTTGCTACATAAGAGCTGTGGCTCTGATTTCTGAAGTGATTTCTGGGTTGTAGCTGAGAATTTAGTTATAGCAGCGAAGATAGATTGATAGATAGATACTAAACTGGTATACTGATACAGTGCGAAGGCACTGATACCAGTTTAGTATACTAAACTGGATTACTTTAAAGGCTGTTAAATTGGAACAACTCATTTTCAGTTAAAAAAGGTAGGATAGGGTGAAATTTTTCATCTCATTTTCATCTGTAACTTCAAAATCACCCAACATCGTTGTTTTACCTTTTTTTGTAAAGGCTGCTTGACTGGTCTTTGTATGTTTGCTTTGTAAACACTGGGTTGGTGCTTCCATCTACGTCACCACCACTTTCCAACGTGATTACGTAATGCGTGAGGTCGAGCTGGCGCAAGATGAGCATTTGTGGTTAAAAAGTATAGAATTATTTGTATTTAATTTTTTTTAGAAAATGGCCGATCGTTTCGCTAGAGAAGACCCTTATTCCTCAGCTGGGATCGTGAGCCCTTTGAAGCTGCACTGAAACTGCAATTTGGACCTTCAATCCGTTGGTCACTGTTGAATTCCACTATATGGAGAAAAATCCTGGAAAAATCCTTTTACTCAAAACCCTTAAATTTCTTTTCAACTGAAGAAAGATCAGGAAATCAGTGGAAGTGAACTAAGCATTTAAATGTTAAGAAATGTGCAAAGTTGTACTCCAAATAAAGTTTAATTATAAATTTTTATATCAGTAAGTATCGAGTGATATGCCAGTAAACATGTTAATAGAATTTAACTATACTTGATACATAAATGTATTTTAAATATATTTATTTTTAGAACCAGAGATAAAGCAATGGACAGATTAATAGATAAGAACTATACCATATCCAACTTAAGACGCCTACACAGTAAAGAATGGCTCTTGATAACAGAATGGTTTCTAATGGGGCTGAAGAACCTTTGTTAAAAGCGCAGGCATGAACGCAAAACCTTGTTATCTACCTTTTCTCTGGGAAAATAGTTAGTGGCTAAAGAAAGCAATAAGAAAGGCAGGAAGTGAGGGTTACAGTAGCTGGCCTTTGGCGGTCTAAACAGCGGTGCCCTTCTGAGTGAATGAACCACTCTAGATCAATATAAGCAACTTGGACCCCAGAAGCCAAATAACATGTAACACAATTATGTTGTCGATTACCTAATAATACCAGCTCCCGATCAACACGAAGCAGGTCACGTCTCATTCAAAAGTATACGTATATACGCAATAGTGAACACACACACGTGTCAGTGCAGTTATTGTGTGTCTGAACTTGAAATGCCACACCTACACGCGAAGGCACTGATAAAGCACAGGGTTTGGCGTGGTGTGACTGTTTGATCCATTGTAAAGGATAAGAGTGGCGCACAGTGACATCAGCATGGCAGTACGCCAAACCTTTGCACCCTGACTCTGCCTTTCCTGTCAGCTGAATGAGGGTGAAGAAACTAATACTTGCTCTATCCAAAAAGGCATGCAATGAATGAGCCATTGCCATTCCGACTGAAAAGTCAGTGGTTTTAAATGATGATGCGATCATTTTTAAACTATTAATGTGTATCATGATGAAATTATCATGAATGTTTACAGAGTGTGTGGATATGTTTGCCCAAATTAATATTTTATTGATCAGACATTGATCTGTGATTGCTTAAGAGACTTTATGGAATTCTCATTTGCGTTTCATATAAGTATCAACTTTGTCCCAGATGTTACTCCTACAATTAATTTGGAGACATAAAAATGTAATTGTAGAACTATAAAATGTATGTGAACAGCACAGCTCAAATACTGTTATTCAGTATGGGTTGAATTTAAATTCAAAGTGATATTCATATAAAAATGTTCCATGATGTGAATAAAATTGGCAAAATGCTAGAAAAAAAGCATATGCTCACTTGAGGCAGATACAGTTTTTATTTAGGAAGAAGACATGCATAAACTACAATAGAAACACACCAAATAAATTCCTAGGTAAAAGTCACTAAACGTGACTAAACAATTTGCATCTTAATTTTTCCTATCAAAATGATTGGCTCATTCACTGTTGCTCTCTAAAGTATTTACAGTCAGTCACTTATTGTGCTCCAAAACATAATTAATTCATCACATTTAATAAAAGAGTGGCTTCCCCAGTGTATACCACTTCCATTTCTATTTTGTGCCAATTTCCCTCCATTTCTATAATGTTCACACTTCCTAAGAAATGTTTAACACAATTTTCGCAGAAAATAACTTGGATGAAATCATATCTATTGCTAAGATCTGTTATTTAAAAAAAATGTCCATTTGCTTTCTATTTAAACTTGTTGTGTAAGAGAATCAACTGGGACATTTGGAGGTCTAATTTGTCATTTTCTTTCCGATGTGAGACTGAAGATTGAAGTTTATAGCCAGATTTGTGTTGTGTGATCGTGTGAGTGAGTATGTGTTAGATGTGGAGGCGTGTTTGAAGTTTATGTCTGGAAACTGTAAAGTAGAGGTTTATTCAATAGACACAGCTGGAACGCAGGTTTGGACTGGTGTAGTGGATCTGTAAAGAGGTGAGGGTTGTGAGATAAATGTGTGTATGTGTGTGTGTGTGTGTGCGTGTGTGTCTACAAGGTTTCCACGGCTGTCCAATCAAACCCATCCCAATCCTACCCACTGCTGCCCACTCTTTTCCCAGAGTCCACAGCAGTGGCCCCCAAGAGGGGCCTGCGAGTCGACTTCCTGTAAGAGGGAGAGCAGAGCAGGAAGCAATTTGTCACACAGGATTAAACGACAGGAATAATAAAAGGAGGAGAGGAAAATGAGTGCGCCTTTCTCCAAATCTAGACATGGAAGCCTTGAGGGAGAAACAGCAAGAGAGAAATACAAATAAATGGAAATATTAGATAAAGCAGCCTAGACAAAATATTAAATAAACCAAACTGTCAGTCAAGTGGGATGTTGACTTTGCTGACACATGGATAGAGACATGGACATCAATTCCGACTCATAAGATGGTTAAAGAAATTGAGAGAGAGGAAGAAAGAACAGGAAGGACGATTTAGAAGGGAAAGTGGAAAGCGCTGCAGAAAATGTAGCTGTTGTTTGGTGAGAGATGTAAAATGCAACACCCTGAGCACTGATTTGATGAGGGGAAGAAAGGAAAATAAGCAAATTGTGCTTGTTTACGGAAGTGAAAGCAAATTCACCCTGAGAAACCTATGCAGTCCAGCTGCAAAACCTTCTCTCTCCTTACTTTACAAGTACAAAACTGTGCCTGGACATTGAGAGACTCAAACTAAAATGACCTGGAAACCAGTTGAGTAACTGACGTCCTTTTATAAGCACAATTACAATACACAAAGTTATTTTAATAGTTTGGGGTCAGTAAGAAACATTTAAAATAACAATTAACGCTTGTATTCAAGGATGCATTAAATTTATCAAAAGTGACAGTAAAAATGTATGTTAGAATAGATTTCTATTTCTAATTAATGCTGTTTTTTAACTTTCTATTAATCAAAGAATCCTGATGAAATGTCACAGTTTCAGCAAAAGTATTAAGCAACACAACCCATGTCAACCCTGATAATATTAAGAACTGTTTCTTGAGCAGCAAATCAGCATACATTTACCATCACAGGAATAAAATGCATTTTAAAATATTTAAAACAGAAAACTATTATTTTAAATTATAACAACATTTCATAATTTTTTTTAATGTATTTTTGATCAAAGCATGAGAGATTTCTTTCAAAAACATCAACAAAATCTTACTACAAACTTACTGAATAAAGAATAAAAATACATAGAAATCAATTCACATAAGTGTATTTCAGTTAGATGTGGTGCAGTTGTGCAGCATATGAAAAATAAATTGGAATAATATTAAAAGCCGAAGAAGACCGATTTGAAGATTTAAGGATAAAGGCGTGAGGTGGCTGTATGAAACCATTTTGTGGTTGGAGACGTGAATTGAAATGTTTTGTATGTTTTCGGTGGAATAGCGTCATGGAACTGGAAACTCTGGTTGGTAATACTGCCAAGCAAAATGGTTCATATGAAGGCAAAGTAGCACTGTGTGTGTAACCCTCCCTCTCTGACGCTCTCGGTGGCATAAGCTCACTAACCCAAACCAGCTGTGTGGCCCACACTGACAGGAAACTGATCAAAGAAATGGAGGGATGGAGGAAAGGTAAAAAGAAGGGAAACATATTTTATGTGTTCCTCCATAAATGTCTGCTAAATAAAGGATATTCTTTTGTGTGTAACTTTTACTGCCAATTCCATGTGACTTACAGTAACAGACATCAATAGCCTGATTAATCAATGGTTAACACAATCATGATAAAAGCTAATATAACCCAGTTATCCATTATACACACACACACACTAGATTGAAATAAATCATTGGTTTGTTACAGGAACACAATATCAGTTTTAGACAGCTAGCCTGTGAAAAAAAAGGCTAACTGCTAACTCCCCCATGGTCATAGCATTATTAAGACGTGACAAACAAAAAAGAAGTAGGCGTTCTTCATTCTTTGTTACACTGAGTGCATACTTCTCTCTGTAGTACACTTAATCTCTATAACATTATTCTCTATAGTACACTTGTGGTATGTTGAACTGTAGTCAATAGATGATTGATTTTAATCCAATTAAAATGAAGTGCTGCTTGTTTATTAATTAAATAAGCAATGTCCTTGCTGGAAGGCCTGTGCACACTTGACCACATGTGCATACAGTATATGTAGTACTGCAATGTAGGAAAGCAAAATTATCCAAAAAGAAAGTAAATGTGAAAAAAAGCCCTCTGGGGACATTCTGGAATGCCCTCAATTTATTCTAAAAGTTTTCTTTCAGGGTTTCTAGTAATTATATATTTATTTATTTGGGTTATTTTCTAGTAATTATAATTATTAATTATAATAGTTTAATTAAAGTTATTTTTTAGATGTGTGTGTGTGTGTGTGTGTGTGTGTGTGTGTGTAAATCTGCTCAACATTCGCGGCCACATTTCACCACACAAAGAATTAGAAAATTAAAATGTAAAAATTACAAAACAATTATTTACAATCATTATTAAAGGGGTCATGAACTGACTTTGTTTTTATTTTATACTGTTCTCTGATGTCCACTTAAAAAACACATCATAATTTAGAAGTAATAAGCTATTTTCTGTCCTGTTTTAACCCCCCTCATCTGAGTGCTCTGTTTGAGTGTGGCGGATTGTAGACTCAGAAGTAAACGCCACTGCTGTGATTGGCTAACAGTTGTGTATGTTTGACAGTCTACATCCTTCACAGATGGACGCTGCTGTGATTTAGGTTAAAAACGCATCAATACTCAGTACATATCAAACGATCTGTAATAACAGACAAAGCAGTAGTGACTTGTGTGTTGCGACATTACTGTCAGATCCAATATAGTCAGCACTGCATCGTCTTTCAATTTCAATCTTTCTGAAAATCCCGCGTCAAATTGTGCCTTGTTTGAGTTCTTACTGACGTGGTCTGGATATTTATTAAAAATAAAAGTTAATTCACTCTTTCCTAACGTTGGGATCAGAAGGAAGGCAATGCAAAGACGGTTTTTACACAAATTGGCACTGCGCAGCATCTTCTTGTCTTCAGATCACCTTTATCATTTGGTTTCTGTGTAGACCTGCGCATTCGCCTCTCTCATAAAAACCACATGCATGAACGGGGCCAAACAGGCAGTGATGTCGAGGCGTTGATCTTCTGCAGAGGCGGTGCTTATCCACATTATTACGTCATAGAGTCGTACATTTCACAAGCTATTGTTTTGGCAGACAACCTTCAATATAAGCTGTTTTTAGACTAACGAGAAAGATTTGAGTTCTGAAACTTACAGGATGTTTTATAGTACAATGACCTCTTATATGTCAAAAGATCAAGGGAATTTTGTTTTCTCATAGGGCTGGGCGATATAAAAAGAACCAAAGATGATATAGCTAACCAAAGACGATATAGCTAGGCGATATAGCTACACAATGTATCTTCGATATAATGTTTCATATCGTTCGGTATCGATAATTATTTACATTTCTTATTTCCTTTTTAGAATGTCATGGAAAAGTTCATTTCAGTAATTCAACTCAAATTGTGAAACTCGTGTATTAAATAAATGCAATGCACACAGACTGAAGTAGTTTAAGTCTTTGGTTCTTTTAATTGTGATGATTTTGGCTCACATTTAACAAAAACCCACCAATTCATCTCAACAAATTAGAATACTTCATAAGACCAATAAAAAAACATTTTTAGTGAATTGTTGGCCTTCTGGAAAGTATGTTCATTTACTGTACATGTACTCAATACTTGGTAGGGGCTCCTTTTGCTTTAATTACTGCCTCAATTTGGCGTGGCATGGAGGTGATCAGTTTGTGGCACTGCTGAGGTGGTATGGAAGCCCAGGTTTCTTTGACAGTGGCCTTCAGCTCATCTGCATTTTTTGGTCTCTTGTTTCTCATTTTCCTCTTGACAATACCCCATAGATTCTCTATGGAGTTCAGGTCTGGTGAGTTTGCTGGCCAGTCAAGCACACCAACACCATGGTAATTTAACCAACTTTTGGTGCTTTTGGCAGTGTGGGCAGGTGCCAAATCCTGCTGGAAAATGAAATCAGCATCTACAAAAAGCTGGTCAGCAGAAGGAAGCATGAAGTGCACCAAAATTTCTTGGTAAACGGGTGCAGTAACGTTGGTTTTCAAAAAACACAATGGACCAACACCAGCAGATGACATTGCACCCCAAATCATCACAGACTGTGGAAACTTAACACTGGACTTCAAGCAACTTGGGCTATGAGCTTCTCCACCCTTCCTCCAGACTCTAGGACCTTGGTTTCCAAATGAAATACAAAACTTGCTCTCATCTGAAAAGAGGACTTTGGACCACTGGGCAACAGTCCAGTTCTTCTTCTCCTTAGCCCAGGTAAGACGCCTCTGACGTTGTCTGTGGTTCAGGAGTGGCTTAACAAGAGGAATACGACAACTGTAGCCAAATTCCTTGACACGTCTGTGTGTGGTGGCTCTTGATGCCTTGACCCCAGCCTCAGTCCATTCCTTGTGAAGTTCACTCAAATTCTTGAATCGATTTTGCTTGACAATCCTCATAAGGCTGCGGTTCTCTCGGTTGGTTGTGCATCTTTTTCTTCCACACTTTTTCCTTCCACTCAACTTTCTGTTAACATGCTTGGATACAGCACTCTGTGAACAGCCAGCTTCTTTGGCAATGAATGTTTGTGGCTTACCCTCCTTGTGAAGGGTGTCAATGATTGTCTTCTGGACAACTGTCAGATCAGCAGTCTTCCCCATGATTGTGTAGCCTAGTGAACCAAACTGAGAGACCATTTTGAAGGCTCAGGAAACCTTTGCAGGTGTTTTGAGTTGATTAGCTGAATGGCATGTCACCATATTCTAATTTGTTGAGATAGTGAATTGGTGGGTTTTTGTGAAATGTGAGCCAAAATCATCACAATTAAAAGAACCAAAGACTTAAACTACTTCAGTCTGTGTGCACTGAATTTAATACACGAGTTTCACAATTTGAGTTGAATTAAATTAGCTTTTTCACAACATTCTAATTTATTGAGATGCACCTGCATATATACAGTGGGTACGGAAAGTATTCAGACCCCCTTAAATTTTTCACTCTTTGTTATATTGCAGCCATTTGCTAAAATCATCAAGTAAATTTTTTTCCTCATTAATGTACACACAGCACCCCATATTGACAGAAAAACACAGAATTGTTGACATTTTTGCAGATTTATTAAAAAAGAAAAACTGAAATATCACATGGTCCTAAGTATTCAGACCCTTTGCTCAGTATTTAGTAGAAGCACACTTTTGATCTAATACAGCCATGAGTCTTATTGGGAAAGATGCAACAAGTTTTTCACACAT
>NW_015505481.1:1778538-1793309 GCF_001515645.1 Sinocyclocheilus grahami | reverse complement strand
ACTTTTTCCTTTCACTCAACTTTCTGTTAACATGCTTGGATACAGCACTCTGTGAACAGCCAGCTTCTTTGGCAATGAATGTTTGTGGCTTACCCTCCTTGTGTGAAGGGTGTCAATGATTGCCTTCTGAACAACTGTCAGATCAGCAGTCTTCCCCATGATTGTGTAGCCTAGTGAACCAAACTGAGAGACCATTTTGAAGCCTCAGGAAACCTTTGCAGGTGTTTTGAGTTGATTAGCTGATTGGCATGTCACCATATTCTCATTTGTTGAGATAGTGAATTGGTGGGTTTTTGTTAAATGTGAGCCAAAATCATCACAATTAAAAGAACCAAAGACTTAAACTACTTCAGTCTGTGTGCATTGAATTTATTTAATACACGAGTTTCACAATTTGAGTTGAATTACTGAAATAAATGAACTTTTCCACGACATTCTAATTTATTGAGATGCACCTGTATATAATTTCTAATATTTTATATGCAAATTAAATAGGTCTTAAGGAAAATTTTGACTTGTTTCCCGAGGCCACAGGAGGGCGCAATGAGCAAAATAATGCAGCCCATTAAATTCAATTCAATTAGCAAAATAATTAAATTGTCAACGCAAGAAATAACTGTCTATAAAAAAACGTGCATTACGTATAAATTATCTCATATAAATCAAATATAATTTCGTAAATTGCATAAACAATTATGTACAGAACAGCATCATGTATTTGCTTAATACAAAGAGCCGAAGCGCCATTCACACAGATTGCCTTTAAAAACATATGAGACGCAGTGAAAAGGAATAAACCTCCACAAATTAGTTTTAACTGTGCATGGTCAGACACGAGTGCAGCAGTTATATTTATCGGTCTAAAAATGTGCGTTCTGTGTGAATGGCTTGGTTTCGGTTTTAACCTAATCAACATTTTCTACGCATTGAGCTACTATATTTCTCTAATATTTTGAATGAATAACGCAGCAGCGGCGCGTCTCGTGGGCTAGACTAACAAAACATTAAAATGTCACTTACATCAAAACACAACGTCATTTACATTATCATCACCCCTTCTTGTGCGCCACTGATGACGCTCCCTGACGCACACCTAACATTCGATTGTACTATTTTTGCATTCAAATGCCAATGTTTATTTTAAATTCGACTTATATAAATTTTTTTTATTCACAATATCCTCATTACAGGCAGGCACAGCACTCAATTCAGCATGTGCTCATGTTTGTGTGTGTTGTCTGCGTCACTCATAGCACGTGCCTATATCGTGCACTATATATCGAACATTTTTTTCTATCGTTATCGAAGAAGGTGTACTGTCGATAAATATTGATACCGTTTTATCGCCCAGGCCTAGTTTCTCAGCTCATGACCCCTTTAAAAAATAGGTTAAAAAATATTTCAGTCAAAAACAACAGACCTTACCCATGAAAGTCCAAGTGCTCAGCTGTTAAAACGTGGGAAACACATTAGCACCAAGTTGTGACCTGTCAGGTTGACCCATTAATGGACTGACAGTGCAGAACAGCTGGCAACAGGAGAAAGCCAAAAATGAGCAAAATGCTCTTTTGTTTGAGATTTAAAAAAAAGACAGGAGGAAATAAACTAAGAGCGACAGATACAAAGACAATGCTTTCTTTCAGATATGGTGACTGAGCACAGTATGATGGAGTGAGTATTTCTGACCTCTGCTAAAAAAAAATACAGTTTACTCAAGAATACTGCCCAGACATTCCACATCCAGGCAGCCGAGGATGACAGCACGTGTGTCTAATCCATGATGAGACAGAGCGACCTCTACATGCGATAAAAAAGACTGAGTCACCGTCTGGCTGAAGGTTTCCTGCAAATCTCAACCTGCTATAACACACACACACTTCCTCTAGATTCAAGGATTCACAATCTTGATAATATAATAAAATTACCGCTCATTTGCACTGAGTTTTTGATGATTAATGGTAAAACAATTTGTGAGTGTGCTTGATTCTTTGTGCTGTGACACACCCAAAGCTGACATACAGTAGTCAGGCTAGCTCACATACCATTATCTTACAAGTGGCTGTATAACAAGTGTGTACATTTAAGAAAAAGCTGTTCTTTTCAACATTCTATTCATCAAAGAATCCTGAAAAAGCATGTAACATGGTTTCCACAAGAATATGAAGCAGCACAACTGTTTTCAAAATTTACAATAATAAGAAATGTCTTGTGCACTAATCAGCATATTAGAATGATTTCTGAAGAATCATGTGACACTTAAGGCTGGAGTAAAGACATTTTTGAGGTATATTATATTTGTAAATATGTTTAAACAGAAAACAATTATTCCAAAAGTCATACTTTATTTAATATTTTATATTATATATGTAATAATATTTCACAATATTAATTATTTACTGCATTTTTTTATCAAATATATGTAGCCTTGGTGAGCATAAGAACTAGTTCTGTATGCTATTTATATCAAAATGAGATGGCATTACCATCTGATACAATCCCTGTACCGCCACAGTACTTTTTTGTAAGGATATGTACTGTATGCACTGACAAATCTATCCGTCCAGGTTGTGAGGGAGATGTAGGACAGGTACACACACACACACACCCTATTAAACATCATTAATGGCTGAACTCACCAGGGTGTGCCGTTGGCTGTGCAAGTGGGCTGAGACAGAGTGACCTCTAGTTGCCCCTGTAAAAGAGAAAGGACAGAACACATGGGCATCTGGCAGGTATTGATCTCTCACTTCCCTTCCAGTAAACTCTGCTAGATATTCTCGAAGGATGTGCAGTACATGAAGAACATTCAGTCTCTTTCACTTCCTTTGTTTCGATATGTTTAACACACATCATATGGTTCTATTTAGTACTTTAGTTTCGGGTTGCCCTGATACCACAATTTCAGTGGTCGATACCAACTGTAAAAAATGCTTCTACAGTAAACACCTGTTAATTGGTTAGCTGTAAGTTACATTACCATATATGATGAAAAACTGTAAATGGTTTAGCATCACACTGTATATAACATTGTTGTAGAATTCTGTCAAATGTATGGTTTTTGCAAGTAAAAACTAAGAATTACTGTATAATATAGTGTGAGTGACAAGTTAGTCTCTTCATTTGTGCCATCAGTAATGCACATCAGGGTGTTTTGCATTACATTTTCTATATACACTAGTTCATATTTTTGCATTATTTTAGTGTCATATGTGTTTCCCTTAAACATTAAATGAACAAAAAGCCATATTCTGTTAACATTCCAGGTGGAAAAAAATAGGTTGGTCATGAAACAGCTGGTCTTTAATTTTTAATTATGAGTCATTATAAATAATTATGGCTTGGCATTATACCAAAAATCTAATGCCAGCATATGGATGAAAACCTTCAAAGTAACCGTACATTCAACTCCACTGTTGCACAATGTCCTGGCAGTGGCCTCAAAAACTAGCTGTCTGAGATATTTTGGCCGTTGACGCCTGCGCAGATGATTGACAGCATGGCGGGCTACGGTTCGAGGGATGTCCGGATTCTTTAGTACATTCCTCAGGTCTGGCTTCCCCTTCCCCATCTCAGAGCTCATATTAAAGAGGGGAAGACGGAAGGAGAAAAAAGCTCTGGACTGCAGCAGGGGTCCAGGAAAGGTCAACCGGAATAACCTGGAAAGCCTTTGATGAGGCTCAACGTGGCTAACCAAAAGAAAATGTAGCAATTGGTCATAATGGCAGTTAGCCAACTGTATGGTGTTTCATCGTTCATAATTGTCAACTAATGATGAGTTAAGTCATGTAATTTGTATGGTAATTGTCAAACAACTGTACAAATACCTAATCCATGCTGTGAGTCATAGGGTCATTTACTGGATTCTAAAAGTCTCCCTTGGTTAAAGAAAATCCCATGGGTTCTGCAGATGTAAACTGGAACAGTACCAAACTGACCACACTTCCTATCTGCTACATGATACAGAGTCATGTTCTGAAACTACCACATGCACAAACACACAATCACCTAGCAGTCTGAATTTAGAATTTTCCCATTGTCCTTTATTGTTCTTAAATTAAGCTAGACAAGCCAAGCATCACCGTTACTGCTCACGCTTAGGGTTACGTATTTGAACAAACCCTTAGGTTTTAAACTAGGCCTCCACTATTTGATATCTTAAACCACACAGTGACAACCCAGAACACTCAAGCAACTGCACAGGAACGTGCTAAAAACAGCCAGAACACCCTAGAAACTGCACAGAATCACGCTAAAAACAAACACATACCATAATATTTAGTCTTTGTTTAATTTTTCTGGATCTTCCGGTGCAACAGCAGACTAATGTATGTCTCTGGTGACGTACATTATGTGGGACTTCTACAATCTTAATTGACCCTTGACAAAGAGCTTGACTGACAGGCGATCTGACCAGTCATAACACTGAATCCGCCATCTTGTCTGACAAACAAATCAGACAGGAGAGAATAGATTAACTTTGGTGGACTTAAACTTGAATAATTGTGTGTACTGACATCTTTCCGCAATTGAAGTAAAATATGTTCTGATGTTCATACATGTTTATTTCATGCTTTAAGTAAATATGAAAAGACGATCGGTTCACGTGCTGCTTGAACTGAGGCGCAACAGTGATCTGTCACGACACATAACGGTATTTATTGTTTGAATTTCTTACAAAATTACAAAATTTGAAAGCTGAAAGTTTCATACCAGAAGAAATCTGCTCTGTATTGACTGTCGGCATGTTGTCAGTTTCCCCTTTGCTCCGCAATGTATTTTTCACTGCGTGAGAACATGATGTGTATTGTGACAGTGGCATGGCTTGTCGGACATAGCAACAGTAACTAAAAAGGGCAGTTTTTTAAAGATTTATTTTTTGGCATTTTTACCTTAATTAGAATAGGACAGATCAGAACTGACAGGAAGCGAAGTGGGAGAGAGATAGGGGGCAGGATTGGGAAAGGTCCTTTGAGTCAGGATTCGAACTCGGGACGCCTGTAGCACAACAGCAAGGCTATCGGCGCCGACAGGAGGGCAGTTTTTGTGAAGGGTCAATGCATGTCACAATGCAGAATAAAAGATATGTCGCTACTTCCGTTTCACTGGAACTTTACCATTTTTCAACACTACATTACCAAAAATTTTACATTATTTAGTTTCTTTATAAACCATTTTTGCATTTGAATTTTGCAATTTGGCTAA
Source organism: Sinocyclocheilus grahami (assembly GCF_001515645.1). Taxonomy (NCBI): domain Eukaryota; kingdom Metazoa; phylum Chordata; class Actinopteri; order Cypriniformes; family Cyprinidae; genus Sinocyclocheilus; species Sinocyclocheilus grahami. The sequence continues at coordinate 1,788,107 of NW_015505481.1, read as the reverse complement.
CACTTACTAGGTCATAAACCAACAAACATACTTCTATGAACAAGTGCACTTAGTAACAGCACCTCTTCTGTAGTACTTGGCAGTGAATTCAAACACTTAGCAGTCCCGGGCACTTGACTGCTGCATGCAGATCATAAAATTCGAAATAAGGGCTGTTCTTAGAACTGACAAAGACATGGAGCACTTTTGTACTCAATCCGTCTACATGCAATACCAACCCAGTTCTGCCCCACCCAGCCCCTCTGGACAAACTCTGTCCCGCAGCCAGCACTCAGACCCTTCACACCCACTGGACAGTAAATCCCCTGTCCTTCCCTGTGAACAGATCTAATGTCAGCTTTAGTTTCCTCTCTGTTCTACCTGACATGCATGTACTTGAGCCTGAATATTACAATAAAAATTCTCATGTCAAACCTGTGTGACTTTTCATTCTCCATTCACTTTCACTGTATAGACAAAAAAAGATTTTCAAAATATCTTTGAGTACCACAAAAGAAAGTCAGTCATACAGGACTGGAACGACATGAGGGTGATGACAGAATTTTCATTTTTGGGTGAACTATCCCTTAAATGACATACACGAGGAAGGGACGAAGAAAAACCAACGTCAGACATTGAGGGAAACATTTCCTGCTTGAACTGTGTTGCTTCTGTCAACACTATTAAACTAAAACACACACAAAGTGAAGCATCGAATACCTTCTAGGAGGTAATGGCTAAAAAAAACATGTACAAAAGTGTCCTGAAAGATTAGTTGGCTCCTACCGTTTTGCCAGCAATTTTCTTGTGAATGGTCCTGTAGTCAATAAAAGCAGTGTTTCACCATACAGGCAGCGAGCACGCCGCAATTTGCAATAAATACTGTTTATGAGTGGATTCTAGTTAAAGTTGATTTCCAGGAAAATTACAAAGAGGCTCATTTACACAACCACGTATTTCTACCCACTGAGATGACCATCTGCCCCTGTCAACCACCCACCCACTGGCAGGTCCAGGCTGCGGTGCCATGCTCAGTTCGCCTGCGGGTTCTCGTTAATGACTGGTATGCATTGGCTCTGATTCTGCCCTTAGGTCTAGTGACTCTGTGAGGTTTATCAGAATCGATCCCGGCTGTAAACTGACTCAGTCTGACTCCCCCCACATCAGCTGTAACTCTAGCCCCCCTCACCTTGACCTCTTTCACAGACACGCACCTCTATGTGTGTGCGACTAAGTCTGTGCCGCTCTGTGGCATCGTGTTTCAGGGCTCTGGAGGAACGTTCCGTGCCGGGCTGCAGGCTCCTGATGGTCATGAGGCTAAAGAGTCACGAAAACAGTTATTTTCTTACACAAACTCTTTCAAAGAAACAACAAACATTTCATTTGAGTGTGAAGAAATTTTTTGTTTTGTTTACATTAGTAATTATTTTTTATTTTAGGCCATATCTTTTCTTTGATTTAAAAGAGTCACCATAATGCTCATAATAATGTCTAGTTTCTAGGTATTGATTAAGGCTGAACGATTAATTGCATTTGCGATAATATCGCGATATGAAAAAATTGGTGTATGACATCAAAGTACGGGGAGAGAAAGCATAAGGAGACATCCGCTCTCGTATAGCTCTCGCAGTACTATGATGACACACACCGTCTAAGCAGTGCTGCTTCAAGTCGAACACATCTAAGCAGTCTTCAGAGGAAGCATCAAGTTGCCACGCTACAGTGTTGCCAAGTCCGTGGTTTACCTACTTTAATTTGTGAGATTTGTTTTATTATTACATGCTTACAGGGCTGAAAGTTCAAGAAATCAGTCATACGATTTTTTGGAACAAAAATATTACTTCTATTCACCAAGAATTCATGAAATTGATGAAAAGAGACAGTAAAGACATTCATAATGTTATGATTACTTTTTAACGTTATATTCATCAATGAATGCTGAAAACAAAGTATCAAAGTTTCAGTGTATCAGTGCTGTCAAATCAATTAATCGCATCCAAGATAAACATTTAGTTACATAATATATGTGTGTACTGTGTAGCCTATATTTATATGTATATATAAACACACACACACATACATGTACATGATTTATTATATATAAATATAAAAATAATATATATATTTCTTAAATATATACAATGCTGCTTGAAAGTTTGTGAACCCTTTAGAATTGTCTATATTTCTGCATAAATATGACCGAAAACATCATCAGATTTTCACACAAGTCCTAAAAGTATAGGCAAAGAGAACCCAATCAAACAAATGAGACAAAATATTTTCTTTTTCATTTATTTATTGAGAAAAATGATCCATTATTACATATCTGTACGTTGCAAAAGTATGTGAATCTTTGCTTTCAGTATCTGGTGTGAGCCCATTTTACAGCAGTAACTGTAGGTAACATTTCTTGTAACTGCTGATCAGAGAATTTTAGCCCACTCCTCAGTACAGAACCACTTCAGCGCTGTGATGTTGGTGGGTTTCCTCCTATGAACTTATTGTTTCAGGTCTTTCCACAACATTTCAGTTGGATTGAGGTCTGGACTTTGACTTGGGCATTCCAAAACATTAACTTTAGAATTTGCTGGTATAACTCAGAATTTATTTTTCCATCAATGATAGCAAGTCGTCCTGGCCCTGATTCAGCAAAACAGGCCCATACCATGATACTACCACCATGTTTCAGATGGGATAAGTTTCTTGTGCTGGAATGAGGTATGTTCTTTTCTCCAAACATAACGCTTCTCATTTAAAACAAAATGTTTTATTTTGGTCTCATCTGTCCACAAAACATTTCTCCAATACCCCTCTGGCTTGTTCACTTGATCTTTAGCAAGCTGCAGATGGACAGCGATTTTCTTTTTGGAGTGGCTTTCTCCTTGCAACTCTGCCATGCACACCATGGTTATTCAGTGTTCTCCTGATGGTGGACTCGTGAACATTAACATCAGCCAATGTGAGAAAGGCCTTTAGTTGCTTAGAGGTTACCCTGAGCTCATTTGCCACACAGCCAAATACACGTCTTGCTTTTAGAGTGATTTTTAGTTGGTGGACCACTCCTGGGGAGGGTAACAGTGGTCTTGAATTTCCTACATTTGTATACAATCTGTCTGACCGTGGATTGGTGGAGTCTAAACTCTTTAGAGATGGTTTTGTAACCTTTTCAAGCCTGCTGAGCAACACCAACTCTTTTTCTGAGGTCCTCGGAGATCTCCTTTGTTCGTGCCATGATTCACTTCCACAAACATGGTCAGACTTTGATAGATCCCTGTAGGGTTGGGTGATGTCTACAAAATTGGCATCGGATGATGTCTACAGTGAAACATCACGATGGACGATGACATTGGCGGGGGCGAGGGGTGTGGGGGTGGAGTTAGGGGGTGTGCCCGAAGCGTGAATCCTTATAAGGGAAAACACGATTCCTAACACTGCGTCTACACCGGACGTGAGTGGCGCAACGTGACAAAATACTATAGAACCACTGATCTATAGAGATTTATTTTAGATCAGTCTACAGAACTCATTATATCAGTGATGCTGTCTACACTGGATGCGGCACGGCACGACATGACAAATCCCCGACAGTAAACTGCTGCCCCATTCTATTTATGACGTGCTGACACAAATTTCAAATGATTTTCAACGGTCGCTTTGGTGCGTCGAGTGTAGACAGACTTTAGCTGATGCCAACTGTCACGTCCGGTGTTGACACGGTGTAACAGTTACCTGTTACATTACAGTACATAAAATTTTACTTGCCACATAAACAGAGTAAGGAGAGATGACTGAGGACAATGGCACTGATGGAATGATTTGCAGATCCTCAGTACCACTGACAAATATATAATCTTGTAAAATGTGTGGTAAGTAGCTACTGCCGCTCCATAGTATAAACAAAGTACGTGCGATCGCGAATCTCGAAAGTGAAAGTGAAACTAAAAAGCACGATGCAAGTTTCAATGCCAGGTATAATAGCGGCTCCCTGATGCTGAAATATATATGTAGTATAATTACCCAATGATATAACAGCGAGGAAAAATAGTGAAATATATATTTTCCTCCCATCTCGTATTTATTCCCTTTAGGGGTTCCGCCTACACGTCATTTTCTTTCTGAACACAGTATTGGGATGTGGGGGGTATGCGGGGGGAATGGGGTGGGGGGGATCACCCCTAGATCCGGCCCAACCCTAGGTCCCTGTTCTTTAAATAAAACAGTCATTCCACTGAATGAAAACACCTTCTGAACAGATGGACTCTAATTTCACCTACAAATTACAGCTAATCCTAGAGATTCACATACTTTTGCCACACACAGATATGTAATATTAGATAATTTCCCTGAATAAATAAGTGACAACATATATATTTTCATCTCTTTTGTTTAATTGGGTTTTCTGTGTTAACTTTCAGGACTTGTTTGAAAATAAAAAAAATCTGAAATATAGAAAATTCTAAAGGGTTCACAAAATTTCGGGCAGCACTGTACATGTACGTCTGTAACTTCATGGGCTAATCATGAAACTTCACAAAGTTACTGGTAATACTTTTTTTAAATTTTTTAAATAAATAAATGCAGCCTTGTTGAGCACAATTGATTTTATTGACATATTAAATATTGAAATATTATTGTATTCTAAGGTGCATGTGACAGGTTTGGCGCTAAATCTATGAAACGCTATCCAGGTCAGCAGCAAGACGCTTCACAACCAGCACACCACAATTTACAACTAGAGTTTAGTACATACACACACACACACACACATTAACAATGATGGTGTAGGGAGTAGGGAAAGTTGTAAGTCCACTTGGCATAGTGAGATGGACAGGCTGAGGTCCCTGCCAGAGGAAGAGTGGAGTTAAAAGAGCAGGATGGAGGTGAGAAAGAAGGTAAAAGTGTATTACAGAGCAAAAGGGGTGTGTATAATGAGACTCGCTTAATGTTTAACCAGGGTGCAGAGGAACCATAAATGTTGGACAGGCTCAGCAGGAGAAACTGAGGGGTGTCATTAAACCTCTCCCTCGCTCTCTCTTTGCCATTCGGTTCCTGAGTGGCCCACGCTTTTCATTCATTTGCTAATGTGGTGTACGTGGATTTCTTCATATGCTAAAGATGTCCTTTTAACCTGTAGGGCTTCAGGCAAAAAAAACACAGATCGGCGTTCAAATCCAGATGAATTTCAGGAAACCACACATCCAAATTCTTGTTCAATGTCATACGTTCCACTACGAACCACTTCCCAAGACATAAAGAGTTCACAACACTGAAAATGAGTCTGTCTGTTTCTCATAATATCTAATAAAGCTTAATCGGGGGGTTTGAGTCAGTTAGGAAGACTGGGAAAGGTATGGCGTGTGAGCGGTACCTCTGGCGGGATGAGGAGCAGGATGAATCATCCGGGCAGGAGATGCCGTGATGGGTTCGTTCCGTGGCTCACTTCCGTTCCTGTGTCCCATGAGATGGGGTTGAGTAAGCGGGAGGAAATGCTGCTGCTCTGCCAACCACGGGCCTCTGGAGCAGATGTTCGTCTGTGTGCTTTCTGTTTTTTTCTATGCTTCTACCCTGAGGGGACTTTTAGGGACAGGCAGGATTAGCCAAACAAAACAAACTTCATTTACTTTTTTTAATTTTCCGAGTGGCCTGAAAGAGTTTTTATATTGAATTTTAAGGTATCATGCAATCCATTTTTATGTTTATGTAACAGTTTGTCAAAGTTACAGTGTGTTGCTGGGAAACTAAGTCTAAAAAGTGAAAACATAAGGGGAAAAAAACAAATGTAGCGTTATGGAAAATCTGGGTTTTTTTTCTTTCAGTTTATTAAATCAGTTTGCCCATATCGCTCCAACAAAAACAACAACAAAACATTAAACCTCAATTTAAACCTGCATAGCATACGATTTTGGCTCATTGTAGAGGGTGTGGGGGAAATACCATCTCAAAGCTCTGTGGTTCAACCGTTATACATTAACAGCACTGAGTCTGTGCCAGAAACTCCTGCCAGTTTGTGTTTCTTTCCCAAGATGCCCTGCTCCTCACCCTAACAGCTGCAGTGGGCGGTTAGTGCAGTGGGCCTGGTGTCATAACATCTTCAAGGCACAGCGTGAATGTCAAAAACAAAAAGAAAGAAAGTTCTGTGTCTCCTAACAAACATGGAAGAGTGAAGCAAGGGATGTTCGTCGCTCTAAAATAGGAAAGAGGGGGATGCGCAAGAGCGTGCAGAACAAACAGAAGTGCTCTTTCAGCTCGCCCGCTGTCTGTTTGGCCAGCTTGATTGGGGAACGCTACTGACGTCAGAAGAGCAAATCCCTGAACGAGCATTGCACCGCTTCATGCTTGCTATTATGAAGGCCTTAAAGGGAAAATTTGTCACCTTTATGTCATTTCAAACCTTTATAACTTTCTTTTGTGAAACCCAAAAATAGATATTTTGGAGAATGTTATTGGACCTCTTTGACTTGGACAAAAAAAACTGTTGAAACATATCTCTTGTGTTCCACAGTAGAAAAAAAAGTAATTCAGGTTTGGAACAACATGAGGCTGAGAAAAGCATTAAAGTTAGCACTAAAGTTATAATAGCCTGAATATCAGCTTTACATATTCTGTAGGACCAAATGTACGGTTTGTTGATACATTCAACTGCGGTCTCCTGCGGCACAAAAAAAAGGGCCGTTAACAGTCGCTGCAGAGAGGAAGTATCCAAAAACACACGTCTGTGGGGTCTGACCACCTGCTTGAGTGCGTGGCCTACAGAGGGTTGGGTGCAATGGAGGAGGTCTTTGTGTAAACACGTCAATGGATGTTTCCGGAGCGGGCTTTCCTAGACTTCAGCCAAACCAGGCCTCTCTGTACCCTCCGTGCCTTCCAAGCATGCATTTCCTCTTCGGCAATAATAGTTGACAGTGAAAGCCCAACTTCTATAAGTATCTGGTTTATAGTTTGATTTAGGGGAAAAGGTTGCTAATACTTCATCAAAACAGAGCAAAAATCATCAAGCAAAATGGGTAAAGTAATGAAACTAAGCCAAACTAAGCCAAGCTAGAAAATCCAGTTTAAGCCCTTATCTATGTGATAGAAAATGGTAGATATGGTCACATTAGCAAAGATTTCAGTGACATTTTGTGGGCAAAGCACAAGCACTGCTCACACAGAAGTCACTTTCAATCCAAGTAGCTTTCTGTTGGTGAATGAGGTGAATTCACATGACCAACTTGAACCAGATGTGAAATCTGAATGGGGAAATCTTTTGCCCTTACACAAAATTCCCATTTGTGTGGATTCTTAATGAAATTCCTGGAATTTTGCACATGGAAATTCGCTGAATAATGGTAAATGTGACTGCACCTTAAGTCAATCATTAGTAAAACGATTGTCCAAATGTCCAAAATGATCATGGGCTGGTAGACAATTTTGAACTCACACCATGATGGTAAAGCTGGTTTTTGGTGGCACATGGTGACTGGTCAACCAACGAATGTCTACGCTGAACAAATTTAATCACCAGTTAAGTCCAATTAGAAACCAGCTCCCATGTTGCAAAACACAGTTACCAGTTTAAGCTTAATATTCCAACAAGTCCTTAAAGAATAAGCTTTGATAGTTCAAACCACCAAAATGGGAGAGTGCTAATTATAAACAACAGAAAAATAGGCGCCACCCACCAAGACCTGAGCGGCAACCACTTAGTTTGTCTTAGGAAGAACAACTGAAGGTGGTTGCTCGGACTATTGATCCTGCCTGGCATGAAGAGGAAGCCTGGCTTTACAGATGCACTCAAGATATCAATATCTTTTATCAATAATCAATAAAGGCACCGTGGCAACAGTGAAAACAGCAAAAGTCAACTGTGGTGGTGCAACAGCAAGAAAAAATTTATAAATCTTAATACAAGTTCAGGCTCTGTATGCCCTAAAACAATGACTCCGCAAATGGGTACTCATATTACAATAGCCATTCATATAGTTAGAGCTGATTATCAAGTCTTTAAAGCTGCTTCATTACTGTATATGCGATACCCAAAGATGTAGCATGCACTCAGTTGACTATGTAACATTATCTGATGGTTACATCACATACTGGAGACTGGCAGTGTTCAGTGGATCAAGTTCATCAAATTTAATCATTCAAACAAATTCAAACTGAGTTTATCTAAAACTCTGTGTCAGAAATCACCCATTCACATGTCTAAATTCGTCTGTACTATTAGACTATCCCATCTTACAACACTTTAAAAAGTGCATTTTTTTTCTTCCTAGTCATGTCTTTTCTTGCAAGTTGGCTCCAAGGACTCACACTGGTGCCTTTTTTAAAAAATAGGTGCATGATGACCCTGGGGAAGAGGGGGATGCGTTGACCTATTAACCTCCTATATTCTACTCCCATTACCCTGACACACATGCACACAGAAATCTTTCACAGAGCAATTAATGGGTTAATGGCATAAGACTTCGGCAAGGAAATATGGGGATTATTGATCTCAGGGCGATTAGTCCATAGAGGATGGATGGAGTGGGGATAAAGGGAGTAGGGAGAGATAAGAGGTCAGTCCATAAGAGATTGGCGCAAAAGGTCCCTTAGGCTGTTTCTAATTGATTGGCCCAGTGCATTTGTGTGTAACATGGTTTCACAATATGTGACTGATTAGAAAACCAGTGGGTGTCTTGTAAAGCGTGTGTGTGTATATGTCCAGACATGTCAATACGTCTTTATACCCGCCTATCAGAGAACTGATATGAACTGTAGACAGTACACTTGAGGTAAGCCAGCATTACATGTGGGTGTTGGGTCATAATGGGGTGTGGAATACTTTCAGTTGTAGGCGATTAGCCATCCCAAGAAGTACACAGGGTCTACTGAGTGTGAGATGGAAATATTTCTGCTTTAATTCAGAAATGCTCAAAACTGCCTTTGTGTGAGTGTGAGAAAGTCTTGCTGGCTGTTGAAAAACTCATTTAGTGTACAAAAGGGGATCAATACCAGAGATTTTACTGACAGAGGAGCCATTATTAAATATTTGATCATGCGGATGTGTTCAGTTGCACAGAGGCGTAAAATAGATGGGGAACCTGAGTGCTGGCTCAGCTGAATGTCCTTCACTGTTCATTACATTTCACAGGAACCCTTCATCTTGGTTCTTCACTATGATTTGTGCCTTTCTTTTTTAACGCACATGGGCTTATAATGAAACACCTCAACAATAAGATCTTGTGCGTGACAACAGTGGAATACTTTTGGATGCATAGTTGCCTTACAGACAAAGGACAATTACATATTTTATAACTACATATTTTGACATTTATGGTGTCCCTCTAACAGGGTTGCTAGAATTGAAAAGCTCTCAAAACCATATACATAGTGAGCATATGTATTAATGGCTCACAAATGATGCCTTGGGAGCATTGGTATCTTAGCATGCAAACCCAGAGCGCTTCTCTTTGATTCTCAAAATATGACCAGAAAAACTAGTTTTGCTAGAATAACCTTGGTGTTCTTATCACACACCATTTCCAACACTCAAAACTGAGAAATCAATAATAATAATTCGTTTTATTAGTTCTGAATAAATAGACACTAATTATATATATATATAT
>NW_015505481.1:1763306-1778272 GCF_001515645.1 Sinocyclocheilus grahami | reverse complement strand
TATATATATATATATATATATATATATATATATATATATATGACAAACAAAACAACCATTGAGTGAGACAAGTAATGTAGCTAGTGACACTTAGGATAGATACTCGTGTCTAGTTAAATATGTACATGTATCTAGTAAATAAGTACTAAGCAGGACTAGTTACTAGTAAACACCCAACAAAAAGTACTTCTTCCAAATGAAAAGGTACTAGTAAACAGGAATAGGTATCTGCAACAACTAACGTTAGCAAAAGATGCTAGTTGGAAGTGAATAGCTGAGATCTGAACCACAAATCACCATACAATTCAATGGGGGAAAATGCCAATATGTTACTTGATTTTACTTCAAAACAATCAAAGTTACTTGTTATGTATGGGATCATGACTAGTGAAATAGTAACAAGTATATAAAAAAATACAACAAGTATACAAAAATATTGTTACGTTTTCAAAAAAGTACAAGTTAGCTAGAAATGAGCCATACTGGATATCATACTGTGCTGTCTAGGTAGTCAGCTAGCTTTCAGTGTTTTGCGACACAGCTTTAGTTTTGTCTACATACCCGTCCCGTGTGTGTGTGCTCGTCCGGATTGCGTAACTCAAAAGACTCTTCCTCCTCTTTCTCCCCATGATCCCGAGCCAGCAAACTGAAGCCTTGTCTGCAGCACACAAGCCAGCCAAGTCCCTGCAAAGGCATTCAAATCACGGCGTGTCGTCCAGTTTCTATCCGTAAAAGTCCAGTGATGTCCACCGTCCTGTCGTGCAAATGGGACAGATGGAGACTGTCTAGTCGCTGGAAACGGGCTGATCCGAGTGAATAAACTCCTCGATTTCGGTTGGGACAACTGACAATACCGCGTTCTATCACGCGGGATATATCCAAATACGCGTCCAACCTAAGAGAAAAACTGATATGATAAAATGTTTTTTTTTATCCCACGGCTACTTTCAAAAGGAGAGTTGATAAAACAACGCTTCTTATCGGCTTCTGTCGCGTCTCTGATTCTGCGGGACATGAGCATGCAAGACTCTTTGAGAAGCGTGAGTGGAGGGGCGGAGCGAATCACCCCATGCGTTAGGATTCGCAAGATGATTGGCTGAACACGCACACGCCCAGAACACGCCCCGCCCACTGTCTGGCTCGCTGCACCTGGGAAGTAGGCATTTCAGGAAATGGAAGCGATTCAGTGATGGGATCAGAATTTGAGTCTCGTTGTAAAGCAACAACTAAGTAAGTGACCCTGGACCACAAAAGCAGTCATAAGGGTCAGTTTCTTGAAACTGAAACATCTATACATCACCTGAAAGCTGAATAAATGAGCTTTCCATTGATGTATGGTTTGTTTGGATAGGACAATAGTTGGCCGAGATACAACTATTTGAAAATCTGAGGGTCAAAAAATATCAAAATATTTAGCAAATCGCCTTTAAAGTTGTCCAAATTAAGTTATTAGTAATGCATATTACTAATTTAAAAAAAAAAAAGTTTTGATATATTTACAGTAGGAAATTTACAAAATATCTTCATGGAACATGATCTTTACTTAATATCCTAATGATTTTTGGCATAAAAGAAAATGTGATCATTTTGAGTGTGTTGCTGGCTATTGCTACAAATATACTCATGCCACTTATGATTGGTTTTGTGGTCCAGGGTCTGCACTCTTTGCTCTGTTTACTTAGTGATTACTACACATAAGAGCTATTTTTACCCACATCTGTCCTTGTCCAAACTATGATGTTATCACAGAAAGGCTATCTACTTTGAATGGCAAAGTGAAGTTCGCCTTCTATTATTTGGATAGTGCTGGGATGTGGAGACTGTGCAGTTGTATTATCAAGTTAGTGTGAAGTTCTGGGTAAAGGGGTGAATGAGTACTCTGTTGTGTGTGTGTGTGTGTGTGTGTGTGTTGGGGGGTAATGTAGTCTCCTGAAACACATTATGTGCCTGAATGGAAAGCAGATGGACTCCTTTATTCCAGGAAACTCCTGTCACGAGAGGCTCTGAAGAGAGGGAGACAGACAGAGAATGAGGGGAGAGGGTAGAGCACCAGAAAGACTTTTTTGTGTGACTTCCAAAAGGTCTGATGATCCCTCTTCCTCTTTATTGTCTTGTGCAATGTCTGTTTTCTAAAATTTTTCTGTCATTTATTATATTTTTATGGCTCAAAAGAACAGCATTTGCGGAAGAAAGAGAGTCTTCTCTCAAAAAAAAGAGTCTTCTTTCAAAAAAAGATGGTCTTCTTTCAAAAATATTAAAAAACAAAATATGAGACAAAATATCATGACTTTTGATCAATAATAATGTGTCTTAAAGTATTAATTTCAAAAAAAAAAAAAAAAAAATTCTGGCCTTAAACTCTATCTCTATAAAATAAATGGCTTATGCAGGTGTCTAAGTATTTAATCAATTCCAAAATTCTCCCATAAAAATCCAGGTTTTAAACAGGACTGAGTGCAAATACAACTTCTTGAAATCTGATAATTTCCTCAGTGTGAGTTGGTCATTTTTACCAGTTGTGTCTTAAAGCTTAATTTTTCCATCACACACATTGTCAGTCTTTCCACTCTAATCCTTCTTTTCCTGAAGTCTCACACAGAACCCAGCTCACTCACTTACTCACTCATGTACACCCATAAATCACGCTTTCAAAAAGCACACCAAACACATTTTCTCTCCTCTGTGAGAAAATGTGCCTGTGCTCCCTTCGCTCTCTCTCTATGCTTTCATTTCCTCTCGTTTGCTCTGCTCTGCTCTGCTCTCTGCTGACTCTCTCCACGCATTCATCATTCTGCAAGCTGGCCCTGGTGTTTGTCTTTAACTCTGCCTGTGGCTTTACCAAACACACATCCACACAAATGCATACACTCGTGCAGGGGGCTAGCTAGTGTGCTGTCCAGTAAAACCCCCCTGCTTGGCATCTCTCTTTCTCTATCAGTCAGTTCCTCATCCTCTCTCTCTCTCTAACAGATTACAGTATCGTTTTCCTCACGGCTTATACCTCTGCTTTTCTCTCTTCTCATCTTCCTCGTCATGGCGCTTCAGACCTGCCTCCCACCTGACCTGCTCCTGGAACAGATGTTTTATTTTTAGAGCAGTCTCTCTCTTTCTCCCTCTTTCTCAATCTCTCTGCCCATGCTAAGAAGAAAAAGGGAGTCTTGTGTCTATATATGGCTTGTGAGAGAGTGAGGTTTTCAAGAAAAAACAGACTGTCATTATCACACCCATCTTTTGTCTCTGAATACAAGGGAGTGAGAGGAATTTGACCACACTGATGTTTTCAGTTTTCTGTCTCATTTTCACAAAACAAACCCTAAATCTTCATTTGGGGCCCTTTTTCTGTTTTCAGTGTTGATGCCACAGTCCGTTGTGCCTCCACATCCTCCCGACTGTTCAAATGTGTATTTTACAGCTTACAATTTTTGAACCACTCAGATTGAGGAAACCATTTTTTTATATATTGTAACGAATCAGCTCATGGGAAATATGAATAATTAACCATAACTAGTTATAATTAATTATGATTATTTTAGATCCGCTGTAGATATTTAGCTGACCTCTCAGGGTCAACTGTCTTGTCAATTCTAAGAACGTTAATTTCCTGGTTAAGGGAAATAACTTTCTTACTGTACAATTCTACAAAAGCTTGTAGCATAAATCTGCATGATTAAGTGACTCCAGTTATAAGCAAACAATGAACCACGTCAAGTGTGATACAAGTAAGGTTTTATTAACTACATATATATATATAAAGTTGACCAAAAATGACTGAAATGCTTGTAAGGGTTAAACATTAATAATATCAGAAACTTTATTTATTTTATAGATGCTTTACAATTTACAGGGACATATTTAACAAATAGTTTAATAATAACATTCCTTTATGGAATGTTTCTTCTCTTCTGACAGGTCAATAGCAGAATTCTCTGATCAGATGACAGCATTAAGGGATAATTCACCCAAAAAATGAAAATTACCCCATGATTTACTCACCCTCAAGCCATCCTAGGTGTATATGACTTTCTTCTTTCAGACAAATACAATCAGAGTTATATTAAAAATATATAGAGAATAAAGAGAGGAGAGAGCAAAACAAAACACTGGTCACTAATTAGGATTTGTAAAGAAAAATGTCTGAAGATTTCAATATAGGCCAAGAGGTTTTCTTTTGCTGTAAACAAAACTTGGTTCCCGCGAGACTAGCATATTCTCACTCGAGCTTACGCTGCGCCTACATCCTACGTCATCCACTGGAATGCCACTCTCTCACGTGTACAACAGTTAGCGGAAGCAAGAGATTGCGGTTTAGAAAGTTTTAAAGATGGATATTTTTCTTACACAAACGATTCGCTTCCCTTCAAAAGGCCTTTATTAACCCCCCTGAGCCATGTGGAGTATTTTTATGATGGATGGATGCACTTTTTTGGGCTTCAAAATGTTTGTACCCTGGGCCGCGTTATCCTAATGGGCAACATGGGCTGCAGCTAGGGGGCCCCCGAGACAATTCTCTTTTGCGTTTTATATAGGGTTGCCAACTGTTCCATATAATTACGGAATCATTATTTAAGGCATCAGTTTGTCCCGTATTTGCAGGCATACGCTGTATGACCACCTAGACCAGGGGTGCCCAAACTCGGTCCTGGAGGGCCGGTGTCTTGCAGAGTTTAGATCCAACCCCAATTAGACATGCCTGAACCAGCTAATCAAGGTCTTACTACACATACTAGAAACTTCCCTGCAGGTGTGTTGAGGCAAGTTGGAGCTAAACTCTGCAGGACACCAGCCCTCCAGGACCGAGTTTGGGCACCCCTGACCTAGACCATACAAATAACAAATGAATTATTCTTTTTCCAAATCATTGTTTGAATTGCAAACGTAGCTGCTCAAGGAAGGCTTTAAGACCCAGCGGAATCCTCTGCCGCCTAGTCACTCCCGCTTCACAGCGAGTGGAACTCTTGTTTTGATTTCTGCAAATAGTTTGGGGGAATGCAAAGACATGATTATTGATCATAAGCACAACATCCAACTAGAAAACAAACAATCTACCTGAGGGAAGATGTCTTTCACTATTGTAAGTTAATGTTGTTAAACCTGGAAGCAAAATTATAAATTTTCAAAATTTTAACTTGTTAGAAGAAGAGCAGGAAGAAGCCCTTTTAGTGGTGAGTGATAGATTAATTAATTCATTTTATTTGCTGGGCTATTTCTGATTATTACTTGATAATATTGTTTAATTTATGTACATCGTTTTTAGCCTACTATAGGATTATGACGTGCGCATTGTGTTTTCTTTATTTTTATTTCACGATTATAACATGTGTTTTTGCACATTTGATTTACTAATTCATTGAATATAACTGCCATGTAATGGGGGGTGAGGGTGGGGGGCCCAAAGCTGTATTAACCCAGGGCCCCACAAAGGCTTAACATGGCACTGTTTGAACCTTCAATATTACACACTGATGGAAGTTGAAAATGTGAAAAAGCATAACAGGACCCCTCTAATGTTTAACTTCATGATTTGAATTAAAATTGTGAAACTTGGAGATTTCAAATTGATTAATTCAAATTGAATTCAGATTGACATAAAATCATGCAAGAAATTCTTGTATTATAGTTGGTCTTTTTCCCCCTGCTTCACGTTTCCTCTCTCTCTTCATGACTTGCACTCAAGTCAGAACTTGTTATAATTGACATTTCCTGTCTATTAGGTTGTTTTAGGCCTTAAAGTGTTGATTCTACTTGAGAAATGGGATAGAGTCAATCCCTGAGTCAGCGTGACAATAGACAGACACCAAACCTATGAAGTTCTTCCACCATGAACAGTCTCTTTCTCTTCTTTTGTTAGTATGCAGCCTTATTCTCCAGACTTTTTTCTTACTAAGTTTATTTGTCTTACTGGCTTGACTGAAATGTGGCTGAATAGCTCATAGCTGTAGAAGTCAGAGGTCACCTGAAGCCTTGTAAATCTAAGTTGAGGACATCACAAATGACCACCATACAGACATTTACTATACTGTGTCATGGTAGAGTTGTTAGAAGGATATAGTGATGCCTTTAGGGCAAATTTTGTGGCACTGGTGCAGTTGCAGTTCTATTTTTATATTTGAAGTATAACTGCAAAAGAAATGCAAGCTGAATAAAAACGGCAAAGTAAAGGGAGAATCAGAATAAAGACAAGTGGTTTATATAGAGCCTGGTCTCATGAAAATGCATATAAATAGTACGCCAAATAAAAAGTTGTGGTATTGATATGCAAAAATGGACTTTGGCGTGTATATGCTATGCACGTGCTTGGCGTGCATGTAATATGCAGTTTTCGCATGCATATGATACAAAATTTATTGGCGTGCATATGATACGCAGTTTTCGCGTACATATTATATGCATCTACCCCACAACCCTAATCCTACTCATCGCATAGCATATACACGCCAAAGTCCATTTTTGCGTATATCAATACCACAAGTTTTCGTTTTTATTTGGCATACTTTTTATAGCACTTTCATGAGATCGGGTTGTTATATAATATCTGTGTTTGGTTTATTAAAGGTTATTACTGAGAAGGTTTGCTCACATATAAGTGGCACCAAACAGCACAAGCTGCCTCGACAATGAATACATTGTATTAAACATTTCTTTTTGCAATGGAGATTTTGGAGGCCTGTTTCCAGTGCCTCAGAGAAAAAAGTTAAAAACAATTTTTTTTAAATAAATAGTCACATTATGAGAAAAAAATCACTTTGTGACAAGTCAAAAGTCACAGTGTGAGATATGCAGTCACATTTTGAGATAAAGTCAAACTGTCAGATATAAAATCACATTATGAGATACACAGTCACATTATTGTGAGATATGATGTCACATTACAATATATGCAGTCACATCTTGAAATATAATGTCACATTATGAGATATAAAGTCAAACTGTCAGATATAAAGTCATTTAGAGATATACAATCACACTGTGAGATATAAAGTCAAAAGTAACATTGTGAGATACAAACTCAAATATGAGATATGAAGTCACATCATGAGATAATCATGAGGTTGACATTTGGTGATTTGGATCATGAAATCTGGCAACTCTGAGTATTTTAAATGCTCATGAAAGCTATCTACAGTAAATGAAAAGTGTTTTCATAATAAATGATCTGCAGGCCTGATTAAACCGTATATGAATTCTGAATCCAGGCTCTGACTCATAGTTTGCAAATGTCTGCTTTAAGAGAATCAGTGTATCTGTATACAACTCGCTCTTCTTTGTTTTTCTTTCTGTGTGTGTATGTCTTTCCTTCTTTCTAAATCTCTCTGGAAGGAGGGGTGTTAGGGAGAGGGCACATAGGAGAAAAAATATTCTCTCCATAAACTTCTGACCTCTCTTCCCAACCCCCTCTCACCTCCCTTCATGGTCTCCATTACTCTATCTTTAACCCTGCTTCCTCCAACCCCCCCCCCCAAAAATCCCAAATCCCTCTGACAAAAAACTCTCACAGTCCATTTAATTTAAAGTGTATGTGTCCCTTAACCATCTCCCTTGTGGACACATTCTGCTGCTCTTTTACAGGAAGTTGTTGTTTAACTTTTGAGAAAGAAAGCAAGTGCCACTCTTTTTGCTCATGTTAACACCATTCAGAGCGAACCTCCTGGTATTTCCTTCTGCAAAAAAAATGTTTCTCTTATAGTCACGGCAGTGACAGAACAGGATCTGAGACACTTCTCAGCTATCTGATAGTAGCTGATTTCTGTCCATTGTGAACTGGCCTAGAAAATTAAAGGAGAAAAGAGGACATAAACAAAAGCAGACTTTATCATGTCTTGCATCAGCGTCGTACAACAATATCCGGGAAGAAAGGCGCAGATCTGTGAATGCATACGCAAACACAGACACATCCATATAGGGTTGGTTGGAGCACAGAAGGAATAAGACAAAACAATGGCAAAGCAAAACAAGCAGCGATAAAGATCCAGCATCCAGACGCCCTCATACTCCACGGCATATGCACACTAAAGAGGGAGAAAGATAAGACCAATCTCTTCTCTTCTCTTCTCTTCTCTTCTCTTCTCTTCTCTTCTCTTCTCTTCTCTTTCTTATACTTGATACTTCTCTATTTTAATTTGACTGTATCTGCTCTTTTGCTTTATTGTTAAAGGAATAGATCACCCAAAAATAAAAATGTGTCATCATTTAATCAGCCTCATGTTGTTCCAAACCTGTATGAGTTTCTATCTTATGTTGAACATAAAAGAAGATATTTTGAAGAATGCTGGTAATTAAACAGTTGTTGGACCCCATTGACTTCCATTTATTTCCCTACTATGGAAGTCAATGGGGACCAACAACTGTTCTTCAAAATTCCTCGAAATATCTTATTTTGTGTTCAACATAAGAAAGAAACTTATACAGGTTTGGAATGACATGAGGGTGAGCAAATGATGACAACATTTTCATTTTTGGGTGAACTATTCCTTTAACTCTCTTGTTAACTGCAGGCCCAGACAAAATCTGTGGAATTCACCATTAAACTGAGCTGATAGTACTAAACTCTTGGCAGCCAAAAGTAGAGATGCACTGATATTAAAATTCTAGCCAATACCAAAAATTATTTTCTTGTTAAGAGCGAAACCGACAAATGACTGCTAATAAAATGATATACTAATTAAATTATTTGTAATTATGTAATGTTATAGTAACATTACAGTATATGTAAAAAAGAATGCATGCACAATCCCCTATATCAGCTGAAACACAGTATATTTAATATTGACTGATAGACAGCTTTTTAAAAAATCTCTAATAATACAATAACCAATTTTACAATTATATTGTACATTCCCTGCTAAAACATCATTAATTAACTGCAATATGTAATAAACTATCACTCAAGGATGTGTAGAACTCTTAATGCTTTTGATATGCTGTAGGTAGCTACATTTTATTTCACAATTCTGTGTGCGAGAACCTGTTTTTAATAGAACATAATATGTAAACTAGAGTGAAAATGCAAGCTTATTTTCTTTTTCATCCAAGCTTTAAAAAGCTATAAATTACCCATCTAATGTTGCTAAAAGCATCCAAAATCCAGTATATTTATGACCATGTGTTTGCATTCATTTACATGGCATATGTGCTCTTAAAAGAGGCTTTCTTACAGGTTTGCGTGTGAGCAGAAGTGCACGGCCCGTAACTGTAGGGTAGACCCACTGGTTATTAAGAGTTAAGAAAGGGTAGGCAGTCATCCAGAGGCCTTGCTCTATTTATAGCCTCTAGACTGTGTGAAAGTACTCAGAACTCGTACAGAGCTGCCAAAATCCCTGAACTCACCCTCAGATTCCAGATTTTCAAATAGTTGTATCTCGGCCAAATATTGTCCTATCCTAACAAACCATACGGTTTTGTGGTCCAGGGTCACATTTAGAAGTGCGTCCAAGAAGAAGTTGTATGCAAATTGTTCTCTTTATTTAAATGAATTTATTTTTTTAATATTATATGCTTCATCTCAGGTTTTCTGTGTACATACTGCACATAGCAATGTGAGCATATTGTAACAAGAAAGTGTTAAATATTATAAAAAAAGAAATTCACCACAAAAATAATGAAAATGTTATCTAATGTGAAAAGCATTAGGGAGGAATTTTGATCCCTGTATATTTTACAGTTCATAACCGTATACCTCATTAAGCAACCTATATCAATTAACTAAAATCTGCTTTGGAGTGCAAAGTGCTTGCTGTCTTAAACTACTATGACAATATCACATACTTTGTCAAATACTGGTCATTTGTGCACTGATGAGCCAAAAAGAAGCCTTATAAAATTGTTAAAGCCCTAGATGTCACCATAAATTACATGTATTTGCCTAAAACCTCTGCAATCAGTGATGTTCACCAAAAATGATTTTCTTTTTATTACAAATAATAATGATATGTATGATTACTGGAATAAGCTTGGCCCAGGGGTTTCCCTTTATTTATTTATTTATTGATTGATTTGTTTGTTTGTAGATTATTTAGGAAACTCATCTGCATAACTCTACTTGCAGTTAAAGTTAGTGATTGCAATAGCAGTTTAATAGACAACAGACCAATTAGAACATAGTTTAGAGATACACATACAGTATATATTTTGAAAATATTTACATGCATATATTTATATTCATATAATTTATATTATATATAAATATATTTAAATATATTTTTCTTAAATATATACATGCATGTGTGTGTATTTAATTATATTTACTGTACATAATAAATACACAGTACACACACACACACACATATATATATATATTACGTAAAACAAAAACTTTTATTTTGGATGCGATTAATTGCGATTAATCGCTTGACAGCACCAATTGGAATACAAGGGACAACTGTGCTGAACTATTATATTTCTCACATGAAACAACAAGAAAAATATATCATTGAAATGGTGCATGGTAGTACTTCAAAGTGAGCGATGTCTGGATTGTGAACAAATCGAGTCAGATCTTTTCAATGAATCAGTTAACGAGCATTTGGGGTGAACTGAAGATTTGGCTAATTAGGTAAAAATGATTTTTCATAAAAATAAACATTTGTATTTCATTTAAATGGCTTATCAAGGCTGCAACGAACTTAAGTTAAACACACAGCAATGAAGGATCCTTATTAACAAATCTGAATTTTATTTAGATTTTATTTCAATATATATAAATTTAACTCAGTGTATGTGCCTAGTCAACACAAGGATGTCAGGAGCAACGTAATCTCGACATTATGTAAAATTATTTTGGATGCGATTAATTGCGATTAATCGCTTGACAGCACCAATATATCATTGAAATGGTGCATGGTAGTACTTCAAAGTGAGCGATGTCTGGATTGTGAACAAATCGAGTCAGATCTTTTCAATGAATCGGTTAACGAGCATTTGGGGTGAACTGAAGATTTGGCTAATTAGGTAAAAATGATTTTTCATAAAAATAAACATTTGTATTTAATTTAAATGGCTTATCAAGGCTGCAACGAACTTAAGTTCAACACACAGCAATGAAGGATCCTTATTAACAAATCTGAATTTTATTTAGATTTTATTTCAATATATATAAATTTAACTCAGTGTATGTGCCTAGTCAACACAAGGATGTCAGGAGCAACGTAATCTCGACATTATGTAAAAGAATCATTTGAAGAGGTTCTGTTCAAAAGAACCGATTCACGGAAATGACTCGGACTTCTCATCACTATGACGAACTGCTTGAGTCCAAAACTTTTTTTCTTTCTGTTCTCATCTTGCGCCCCTCCCTCACTGCGAACACGGACACTAAAGTCGTGACTGTCCACCGTCGACCCAGACCATACGACTCCACATTCCCTCTGTATGCAATAACAGAGAGTTTATATATGTATTTCGACCAGACTGTCACAACTTTCCAAGTTTCAAGGAATTTGGTTTAATGAAAGTATGCGCGCTCCCGCCGAAGCGCAGCATCAGCACCACTATCTCGCTCGCGCGCGCGCCCGCCTCCAGCGAGCGAGTCTATCGCCATCCCGGCCGAGAGAGTTCAAGTTGGCCGAAAGGACGGATAAACGATGCTGTTCTGTCCGGTGACGAGGAAAGGATAACATTTGATTTAATCATCTAACAGCGACTCCATCTCCCGGAGAGGATGGATGGAAAAATTCTTGCCCCAAGCCTTTTACTCTTTCTCGCCTTTCAGCATTGCTCGTCACGTAAGTCAAACCGCAGATGCAAAACGCAGTGCAAATACAGTGTTTCTTATTTGCTATAAACGTGACTGTTATTCTCTATCAGGACAGGTGCATCAGTAAAGCTATGACATAATGATTCTGATCTCAAAATTGCGAATTTTAAGCTTGTATTGTCTTAAATCAGCGCGAAATTGTAAAAATTGTTGCTAATCCATATTTAGATGAATAAGTCATGAGGGTTTCGGCTGAAAGTAAAGCACCGATGTAGTCCTGAGTCCGGGCTCGCGACTTTGCCTGCTGTGTCTATGGGCTCTTTCTGCATTGCAGTGCTTCTGCGCGCTCACTTGGGCAAGTTTCTGCATGGAAAGGTGCGCCTTGCGCAGGGGACACGCGGGAAGGACACACCGTCCTGCTGTTAAACAGAGACACTTGAAAGCATGTATGCGCGGAATTAACCGTGTCTTTAGTTTATTACTGGGGGGGGGGGGAGTTGAGATTGTCGGTGTATTTGAAATGGCGTGGCTCGTATTGCGTGAAGTTGCTTGTGGGAGCAGCCCTATGCGGAGACAGAGGGCGGGCGCATTAACTCGCCGAACTCCCAAATTCACGTGACGTAGAACACTGCATGCGAATCCTCACGTAAGGTTACCTTCAAGACAGCGTTTAAGTCCTCAAACCACAAAATATGTCCTAACACAATCAGTATTCTATTCTATGATTTAATGAATCTCCACAAAACACCACAGTTAGGTTGTTAGTTTGGTGCAGCAAGAAAGCTTGTGATATTTTATTTTGTATGCACTTAAAATGATTTCGATTGTGTTGTCATTCTATAATTAAGGGTGCATTTCATGTATATCGACGATCATTTTTTCCAAGCAATTTTCTCATATTTCATCTAGCAAGAGAACGCATATTATATCTCACACCAATAGCACTCGGTTTCAGTTTGCTTAAAATGACCCTGTTGTCCTTTAAATTACAGTTCTTGCCGTGTCCGTTTTTAAATGAGTGAGTCTGGAGTTGCAAATTGATGAAAGAAGTTACAGTTAACATTATTTGTTATATTTCTAAGGTCTAAATGCTACATTTTAACATTTAAAACTGAGTTTACATTTAATTTTCTTAAAGTATGTAATTTTTCTTATGTCAGCATAAGTTCTGACAAAGTCCTGTGTGGATATCCTTGTTTATATATCAGCTCTAATATTACACTTGCTAATATTAATTAGTGACTGTTTTTCAACAATGTATCTTGAAACAATGAGGTTTTGTGAAATCCCAAAAGTGGGCTTTTGCTAGGCTCCCATTTCACTACTTTGACAACAATGAGAGCTTCAGTATGACGTATTGTGTAAAGAAGATAATCCAGGCAGCACTGAGCAGGGAAATGAGACCGAACAAGCAGTGTATTTGGCATAAATCTTTGGAAGGGAGTGGAAACTATCCAAACTGAAAACGGGTACTCTGTCGACACAGAAAAACTCCTTGAAAATGACTTTTTTTAATTGAGATTGAAGATGCCATGTCTGTCTGTAGGCTGATTTTAGGGAGCGTGGTTGGTGAGATAATGATAGAGAGTATAAATGTTGCATTTTGGATTTGAAACTACAGATAAGATCCAAAATAGAGGAAGGTGTGAAAGATTCAGGGAACAGGTTTGTGTGTATTTTTAGTCTGTGTCAAGTGGGTGTGTGCGCTATGTAGAAAGATGTGCTGCGTGCGGTGTCTTAGATTGATTCAGTATTTTGAAGTCCTTTTTGAGCTTAGCTATTATTTCATTCAAAGACTGCCACCTACTGTGCTGCAAGTCCTGTTATGAATAATTCATACCAACGTGACCCCCCTGGTTTCTATTCACCATGCTAAAAAATGTAACCACAGCCTCTACACCTAGCAATCTTAGTCTAGACCTATGTGTACTGCGGCCTCCTCCCAGTGATGAAAGATTGCTGTGTGATATGCACTCGATTCTCCTAGAGCTAAGTGCTGCGTCAGCCTGCAGAGAGCGGGGGAGTGCCTGTAATTCAACATATGTGTTACAGAGACAGAAAGAGAGAGAGAGAGCGAGAGCGAGAGAGAGAGCGTTCAAGGAGCCGCTTCACGTGTGTCACTGTTCTCTCTTATCTTTGAGTGGAGAGCAGCTAAGTTCTTTGGAGGGAAAGAGGTGAAGGAACAACTGAGAGAGAAAAAAAATAACATCACAAGGGAGTGAAATGGAACAGTTTAAAATTTCAACAAGGCATTTTGCAAAAATTAGAAACACCACTTTGTGAGCACAGATTTAGTTAGAGGGAGCAAGAGACGGATGACTTATAGGTCATCAAGAGTTAAAGGGATAGTTCACCCAAAAATGAAAATTCTGTCATTAATTACTCATCCTCATGTCGTTCCGAACCTGTAAGAGCTTCGTTCATCTTTGGTACACAAATTAAGATATTTTTGATGAAATCTGAGAGTTTTCTGACCCTCCCATAGACAGCAACACAACTGAAATGTTCCCGGACCCGAACATAGCAAATAAAATAGTCCATGTGACATGAGTGGCTCAACTTCAATTTTGAGATGCTACGAGAATACTTTTTGTGCGCAAAGAAATGAGTTAACGTTTATTAGACCCGACAAAGACACACCGAACAGAACAGAACAGAACAGAACTAAATACACAAGCAAATGAGGATAATTGATAAGACACAGGTAAACAAAATGACAATCAGACATGAGGGAAAACTGGGTCAAGGAACACATGAGGGATGAAAACACAACAAAAAAGTCCATGGGTGTGATACAATGTAAGACTCTGATAGCCCCTCTCTTTCCACTATGTAAGAAAAGCTGAGACAGTTGAGTGTCCAACTTTCCACATTCCACTTTTTTTTGCCTAATCCTATAAAGCCTGTACTGTATCATGTTTGATCATGTTTATTCATGTTTTTGCTATAAGGTCCTTAATGGTTTTTATGAAGTAAATACAAGAATAACTTTTATATTGTTAGTAATATTTTAAGATAAATACTTACTGGACTGAAGCAGCTAGGTTTACTTGATTATCCATACATAGTTTTTAGAAAAATCATGTAAAAATGTGAGTATGATACATCATCTCTTATTTTTATCGCATTGCATTGCATTATTTGTTTTGCCCCACAGAGCTAATATATATATTAGTGCTGTCAAATGATTAATTGCATCCAAAATAAAGTTTTTGTTTGCATAATATATGCTTGTTTTCTGTGTATATTTATTATGTATATATAAATACACACACAT
>NW_015505481.1:1743349-1763146 GCF_001515645.1 Sinocyclocheilus grahami | reverse complement strand
AAAAAATAAATTATATATATATATATATATATATATATATATATATATATATATATGTCCAACTGATATTTAGATGCATTTTGTGTAAGTAGTCTGCTGTGCAGTTAGAAAGATTTCATCAGAATTGAATAACAGCACCAAATTGCATATATTTTCTCAGTTTGGGCCTCATACTATTTTTGCCATAAAAGCTTAATGTATCAAAAATGATGCTCAACAAAACGCACACCTGCAAACATTTTTAGTTTTTATTGTATATATTATTATTATTTTTTTTAATATAGATTTAATAAATTGTGCCATTACAAAAAGGTTTAAATAAATGTGTTAGCTGGGAATTTGAAGTGCACTTCTTCTTTTTGGAATGTCCACACTATTTATACTATAAAATGGCATAGGATAGTGCACAAGTACACAAATTGGGACACACCTCTTGTTTTAGCCAGATTGTAAAGCAGAATCGCTTGTGTCCTTCACAGAGAAGACAATCCCAGAATACAATAGGATAAGTTCACTGGGGGGAAAAAAGAAGGTGAACAAAACAAGGGTGGTTTATATTTTATAAAATGCCGGAAATTATTGATTATAAATAGCCCAGTGTTCATCCGATTTGTATGTGTGCTGTGTTTTTATGATTATTAAAGAATTGCACTGAGCAACATGCTAACATCACGCTACTGAAATCGATGGTGTGGTGGCAAGCGTCCTGTGCTATTTGCAAGGTGTGCACAATTGCTGACTGAGTAGAGCATTCTGAATCCATCACTTATTAGCTTCCATAACAGTTAGGATGCTCCTTCAGGAGGCAGCTGCCTATGTGGGCTATGGAAAGCAAGGTAGCTCATAGTAGGTTTTGGAACAGAGCTTTTGTATTTAAATAGGTGAGTTTTGCACAAGCATGTCTATGTGCAAGTCTCTGCATATATCTCCATGACCCTGTCATTGCTTATTCCCAGTTTACCTTGCAGCTCTTCTGCACTGAGTGCTTTAATAACTGTAATGCTTCTCCTGCAGGGCAGGCACTCCTCTCTGCTCTGCACAGCTGCTAGTGGGGAAAGAATAGCACAGGGTGGAGATCATTGATCTCAGAGCTGGTGAAGAGGGACAGACAATCTCTGCATCTCATATTTTACAAAGATAGATGGGGCTGGGTCACATTCAGTCGATTAATTTATCTGCTAATGTGAATCAGAATACTGCACTGGTGCTGGTGCTTTTGGGACAGTATGGAAGTGAGGCTAATCTTAGACAGGAGCCTTCAACATGGATCTTGACATGGATTTTTAAGCTTATGTTTATAGCACTATATTAATGTATTTGCATTATTATGATGATTACTTTTAAATGTGTTCAAATACTGATTATTGATATATAGATTCATACATTTATTTCAATATAATATATCAATGTCCAAATACTAGATATCACAAAATTCAACAGCATGAATAATTGTCCCAAATATTCACAGGATGTTTCCACCTCAAGCCATTTCTTTCAGAAGACTTTCATAATGGAGTTCATGGCTTGGTGAATCCGACTAGTCAAAGGCTGAAAGATGACAGAGCAGGGGACTGTGAATCAGATGGGAATTGAAATCACTTGTGAATAAACTAGATGACTCATGCAGTATTCTGTTATCTTCCTTGCTTTCTCTCTCCATCTCTCCATTTCTCTCTCTCTTTCCATCAAACTGTTTCTTTTTTCCCTCTGTTCCCTCACTGGCAGTTGCAGTGGTCAGAATACTAATAACCTCTGCTGTGTTAAGCAGTCTGACCCCTTCAGTCTCTTTGGGGTAGCTACAGTTAATACCTCATTGAGAAATACACACAATTAAATAAGAACATTACATAATGGACTTCTGTTATTTCAGAAGCTAATTATAATAAAACAAATTAAGCCTGATCCAATCATTAACTGTATTCTCGAAAGAAAACACTTACATTGTAAGATTGTAAGATAAGACATGAAGTTATTAACGTAATTTCGGGAGGAGTACGCCCATCTAATCTTCCAATTAATATCCAAGTATAAAAGACAGCCTCTTACCACTTCCGTTGTTAGTTCTTTCGGCATCCCTCCTCCTCCCCATCTCCTCCTTTTATGCATATTTATTTATTTATCTTTCTGTCTATAGGGGGCTATCGGAGCTGGAGTAGAATAGACATCAAGCCAAATCTGTTTACCACTAATGCTAAGATTATATGGGCACACAAACTTTTGAATTTATTTATGAACCATTCTTCCCTTTAAATACATCCCCAATGGTGATTTTATAAGACTGATCAACTTTCAGGGAACATTTTTAGCAGGATGTTGTCATGGTTGCAGTGTAATTGACCTTTTGCAGGGAGTTTGATTGACAGGCAATCCGGCCAATCATAATGCTGAATCTACCAAACTGTTGATTTGGCCACTCCTAATGTTCCTGCTATCTCTCTGATGGATTTGTTTTGTTTTTGAAGTCTAACAATTGTTTCACTTGTATGGAGAGATCCTTTGACCACGTGATGTGGGTTCACAGCAACAGCTTCCAAATGCAAATCAACTCCAGACCTTTTACCTCTTTAACTGATATAGAAAAGGCGAAGGAATAGCCCACATCTGTCCATAAAATGGCTTTTGAGTCAGCTGTCCAATTACTTATGGTCCCTTGAAAAAGGGGGGAGGTACATAGAGCTGTAATTCCTTAATCTTTCCTCCAAATGTGTGTAAAGCTTAGAGTGTGCACTTTAAGCCCATATTCATTATATAACTGTAACTTGATTATGTTTTGGTCAGCAGCTAAGATAATACAAATTGTGCCTGTGTCCAAATATATATGGACTTGACTGTATATGTCGTGATACTGAAAATATATTTTTTTATCAGCTGTTTGCTTATGAGAAAGCTAAAGTTTAAATGTTTAATTTTTTTCAGGAATCATATTGCAATATAAAATTCATACAAGATAACATAATATCTTGACCCCCCCACCCCCCATCTCTTTTTCTTAAATTTACATATGCCTCATAGGACCATAACTCTTCCTTGCAAACACATTATTCATAAAACAGGATCTATTAGAGAGCCCCTAACGTTTGGCCCCAAACAATCTTCACAACGCGCCTGAAGACACAGCTCTTCTCTAAACACTTCATTATCTTCATATACATCTTCAATAAGGCATAAATAATCTCTTCGTTCTCCATTTTATTATTTTAATACTGTAAAGCTGCTTCAACATGATCTACATTGTAAAAAGTGCTATATAAATAAGGGTGACTTGACTTGACTTGACATTCAAATCTTCAAATGAACCCCATAAAAATACTGATACATGAATAAATGTGAAAGAATACAATATTTTGGGTGGAGGATACAGTATGACTTATGTTGTTTGCTGACCAATGCTATCATTGTCCATGATTTACAGGGCCTATTTGTCTCTGTCCACATGTCTGTCTTTTCTCTTGGTTGTCTTTTCATCTTGTTAGCTTGTCAGCAATCTCTCTTCATGTCCTCCTCTATTACTCCTGTTGGTTTGTGTGTCGTCTGTTGTTAGAGAGGTGAGGTGGATGGGCTGTGAGATGCGATGCCATTTGGGCAGATGGCTTTATTAGAGCTCTGTTGAGAGGGTGAGATTGAGGTGGGTTTATCTGACTCTGCTGTTTAGATTAGGCTGAAATGTTGCCAGGTCTAATTGAAGCAGGGATGTGTGCAACAGAGGGACTGATGAAATGCCATGGCAAGACTTGCTAAAAGGGCCTTATTTATGTTCTATCTGTCCACTAAGTTACACACATATTTTTGTATGTTACAACTGTAACGCCTGTTTCACACATGATTCATTTGCAGTGCACTTTTATGTGCACATATATGCAACTGATCCACAGCTTCTTTATACCACAAATAATCTATTCATTCACCATGATTTTGATTTTAAATCTAAATGTTGTTGAAGTTACTGAAAAGGCTTATTCAGCATTGTGGACAGAAGATTTTTTATAATATAAACAGTCAGAAAAGGACCTGAAGGTGGAGGATGCCAGGACCTGAAGCTAAGAGCAACACAGCACAATAATACAATCTTTGATAGATATATTAATGTTTAAACTCAATAAGTATACTGTAAAAATTTAATATACCATTCATTACTTCTTAGACAGATTTGTATATTAAGTTGCTCAAGCAAGTGGCAAAATATTTAAACATGGTACTTCTTTATCTGAGCTTACAATAATTTGCTCTCTGTCTCAAAGATGTATATGTTTTGTTGTTTGCTTTGGCAGTGAATAGGGTTACATGGTAGATTATACGCCATTTTCAGTGCAATGTCAAATGTCATTGTTGTTCATTAGGCCTAGTAATAATCTCAGCTAGAACAGCCAAAGCATTACATTATGTTGAGCAATAGCTGTTCCAGTCAATTTTTCATTTTGGAGAAATTGATATTTGAAATCACAGACACTCAGTTCTCATGATAGTGTGGTTTTATTGCGTTTGTGTTGGTGCGATGAATTGGATAAACTGTATATCATATACCAGCAAAAGGATGATTTTTAATTTGAAAAACTACAACTTAAGTTGGAAATATTATACATAACAGAAATTAAAAGTATTTATTGCAGGTAATTTATGTACATAACTTGACAGAGCTTCATTGTGTTCTTCCGTTAAACTGCTATCTTGTGTCAGAAGTAAAAAAAATAAAAAAAGCCTAATCTTGCTTTTATGATAATGCTTTCATAATTCATTCAAAATGCTTTTATGAAATGCTGTTGTTGTTAATTATTTTCAGTAATTTTCTTTTTCTTTCTCTTTATTCAGGGCCATGCTTAGATCCGCTGATCTCTCCGCTCTACGCGTCCTCTTTCCATGCTTCCTCCAGATATAACTTTTTTTACTCTGCACACTTTGCCAAACTGTATGGTAAGTGACTACACCACAAAAAGCAGATACATTGTAAGCCACTACAATTACTAGCAGACTGCTGGATGGGTTCCCTTTTGAATCAAAATATCTTGCTTTTTGTGAATAAAAGCATTTGTAACTATATCTGACATTACTGAGATATGAATAGAAAAGAAAATAATATAGTGTATGAGTGAAAGTAAATGTCACAAATTCATTTGAAACAGAGCTAAGTGCTGCACTAAATGCAGATTTCTTCAAGACTGAGCAAGTCGTATTGTCCTGTAATGTTATCAGTATGGTTTTTAGGCAGCAGAACAGTCTGTAATTTTATTTTATTTTATTTTATTTTATTTTATTTTACCTGTCATTAAATCTGGAAAATAAGATCTGCTGTAGACATACACATTTAAATGAGGGATTCTATAGGCATAAATTTAATTGATTGGTGGAGAAAAATAACAATTTGAACTTTTTGCTTTATTTGAAGTGCCAAAAACACACAAGGGATTTGGGAAATTTATCTTTATTTTCCCCCAGAGGAGAACTCAAAAATACAAAAATAATGTAGAGTATTTAGATTTTTTTTCAATATCTATCAATTTATGAATGCCCAAAATAGGGACCAAGGCCCTACCAACTGTAATGGTTCCTGCAGCAGCCCATGAAAAGAATGGCTCAAGAATGTTTTTTTATTAACTGAATTTCTCAAATGTTTGTGTGATGATGCATTTGTAAGTAACTTTGGATAAAAGCATCTGCTAAATGAATGAATGTAAATGTGATGAATTAGGGAGCAGCGGCTGGTCTCCGTCCCCTCGGGACAGGCAGCCATGGATGCAGATTGACTTGGGGAGGAAGTATCGTATCATGGCCATTGCTACTCAGGGTACCTTCAACTCTTATGACTGGGTCACCAAATACATGCTGCTGTACGGGGACCGATTTGACGCATGGACTCCATATGTCATGAAAGGAGGCAACATGGTAAAAATAATCTATGTTTTATGAGTGTTTGTATGATTTGTGCTGATCAATGATTTTGATGTTTGGTGGTTCAGGACAGGTCAAGAGGTCATGCATTTGTATCGTTTTTGACTCAGAATTTAGAGTTTACATAAGTTTTTGATGTAGGATTAGTTGTTGGTGAGAGAAGCGGTTTGTTTGTTAAATGGTGAGTAACATTCATAGAGCCTCTAATATCAGATTTTTGTGTCTCTCAGACGTTGCCTGGCAACTGGAATTACTACCAGGTGAAGAGGAACGTCTTTCATTATTCGTTCACTGCCAAACATCTGCGCATCTATCCCATGGGCTGGAATACTGAGAACGGAGGCAAGATCGGCCTTCGCGTAGAGTTCTATGGCTGTCCTTACGGTAAACAGCACACTGAGTTACTGGCAACAGTTTATGTTTTATCAGTTGCCAAGAACTTTATCTTAACATGATACAGAAAATCTCCTCAGTGTTTTGTAATGTTAACCGACCCTTTGAGCTGTACTGCAGAAAATAATTCTTTAATCAGTATTTTGGTCTTGTTTTCCAGTAAATATATCCATGTGCTTAAGAAGTAAAATGGCATAAGATCATTTTCAGAAGTAAATTTCCGACTGAAAGGGAACATACTATATCATTTTTCTTCTCAAGTACTTTGTATCTTGTTTCAATGATTTGTAAATATTAATACTGGAAATCATGAGTTTCTGTGTGTGTGTGCAGTGTGCCAAGCAGAGTATCATTTAAATCTTAATATCTTTGCACTGCAAAAAATAACAATAACAATACTCCGGATACAATATCAAGCACTCACACCTACTGCCTGTTAAGCTTATGGATTAATTGAATATTCATTTGTAAATTCAACAGCTATGAACATGGCCTTATGCTAATTTATGCAAACTAGAAGCAATTAGGGAGACACTGTGTACCCCTTGATGATCTGGGTTCCTGCCGCTCATCTAGTAGAACTAGACATACTGGTTTGTCAATTTTGTGTTTGGTTTTTAAGATGAAGAACATCTTCCAATACAGTTTTTGACAGTCTTCTTCTTACTCTTTGACCTTTGACCCTAACAGACTCATATGTGATGCAGTTTGAGGGGGATGACATGGTGGCATATTCATTCCCACGTGGCAGGATGAGGACACTTCAG
The DNA here is from genome assembly GCF_001515645.1 of Sinocyclocheilus grahami. Taxonomy (NCBI): domain Eukaryota; kingdom Metazoa; phylum Chordata; class Actinopteri; order Cypriniformes; family Cyprinidae; genus Sinocyclocheilus; species Sinocyclocheilus grahami. The sequence continues at coordinate 1,756,103 of NW_015505481.1, read as the reverse complement.
GACCACTACGCTTTAAACTTTAAGACCTTGGAAAAGGATGGTGTTCTCCTGCACAGTGAAGGTCTGCAGGGAGACTCCATCACTCTAGAGCTGAAGATTGGACGCCTCTACTTACATATCAGCCTGGGTAATGATGATAAATCTATCTATCTATCTATCTATCTATCTATCTATCTATCTATCTATCTATCTATCTATCTATCTATCTACAATCACAGGACATGTATTTCTGCTATTTTTCAGGGAGTAGCACTGTCCATGACACCAATGGGATGACCACAATGATGCTGGGAAACCTGCTGGACACTCAGCACTGGCACTATGTCACCATCAAGCGCTACGGACGAGAGGTTAACTTCACCTTGGACAGCCAGACTGAGACTGCTGTCCTCAACGGAGAGTTCCAGTACCTTGATCTGGACAAGCAGGTGTTGTGTTGGATTAATCACATAGACTATTAATGCACACTTCACTAAATGACTCGCATTCGTTCAGAAGATTTAAATGAAGAATCAATGTTCCCTGCATCCTGATCACAGCAATTATCCATATCTCTTTAGATTTATGTTGGCGGCGTGATTGAGAAAGACGTGCCCCATCTGCCCGGTAAGGTTAACTTCCGTGCTGAAGAGCTGAAGGTTGGACGCCTCTAATTGCATATCAGCCGGGGTAATGATGATAAATCTATCTATCTATCTATCTATCTATCTATCTATCTATCTATCTATCTATCTATCTATCTATCTATCTATCTATCTATCTATCTATCTATCTATCTACAATCACAGGACATGTATTTCTGCTATTTTTCAGGGAGTAGCACTGTCCATGACACCAATGGGATGACCACAATGATGCTGGGAAACCTGCTGGACACTCAGCACTGGCACTATGTCACCATCAAGCGCTACGGACGAGAGGTTAACTTCACCTTGGACAGCCAGACTGAGACTGCTGTCCTCAACGGAGAGTTCCAGTACCTTGATCTGGACAAGCAGGTGTTGTGTTGGATTAATCACATAGACTATTAATGCACACTTCACTAAATGACTCGCATTCGTTCAGAAGATTTAAATGAAGAATCAATGTTCCCTGCATCCTGATCACAGCAATTATCCATATCTCTTTAGATTTATGTTGGCGGCGTGATTGAGAAAGACGTGCCCCATCTGCCCGGTAAGGTTAACTTCCGTGGCTGCATGGAAAACGTCTTTATCAATGGAATCAATATCATCTACAAGACACAGTACCAGGAGCCTGAAATTCGACTAGCTCCTAAAAAGGCATGTTGAGATTTCCTAAAATTCACACGACCAACAGCAAGAGCATAGTGTGGGGTGAATTATTAAGAGATGTAGAATCACATATTATGTCACATTTGGATGACCATTGTATCGCTTTTGCAAAATATTTCTGATATGTATATTTGCATCTTCTCATCTGCCTTTCTTCAGAAAAAGATGCATTATACTTGCCGTGATCTCCTCTGGAAGCCCATGACCTTTGCAGGACCCAACAACTACCTGCAGCTCCCCGGCTTCTTCCGGAAGAACCGTCTGGCAGTGAAGTTTAAGTTTCGCTCATGGGACTACACAGGCTTATTGATGTTCACCAGGTTTGCAGATGAGTTGGGCTCTCTGGAGCTGGGCCTCAGCGAAGGACAAGTCAACATCACTCTAATGCAGCCTGGAAACAAAAGATTACGCTTCGCTGCAGGTATGATTGAGGATTGTGTCCATAGTTTTCGTTGTGACATTTTGAACTCTGTTTCTATAAGAGAGGACTGAATGGAGCCCTTTAAGACCAGGAGTTTAGCAGAACCAACACCAGATGAAATATTATATACAGTACAGTAAATATTATCCTATTTTGTCTTGTCTCAGGGTACCGTCTCAATGACGGCTTCTGGCACTCAGTAGACCTGACTGCCAAAGACAACTTATTAACTATCACTGTAGATGAAGATGAAAGCTCACCACTGAAGATCACCAACCCCTTCATGGTTCGTACAGGAGACCGCTATTTCTTCGGGGGTAAGTAACAGAATATAAGGAGCATTAGTCTGTTATGATTCAATGCCACATGACTAAAACTGAGTGACACTCTTCTGTAAAACTGCCTCAAAAATTACTGTGCAACAATGTTAATGTTTGCAATAGTATGCATGTTTCATCTGTTATACATAAATATACACACGCCATAAATGCTACATTAATGTTTCTAATCTATACTAAATGTGAATGTATTCAGTGCCTTTCAGTTGCATAGCAGATAACTAGATACATTTTTCATGTCTGATGTGCTGCAGGTTGTCCTAAGACCAATAACACGGCACGCTGTGTGACCAAGCTGTCTCGCTTCCATGGCTGCATGCAGCAGATCTTTATAGATGATGAGCCGGTGGATATAGATGTCATGCTGCAGAGGAAATGGGGCAGATATGCCGAAATCCTGCTGGGCACCTGCGGAATCACTGATAGGTGTGTGTTTTTTGTTGGTGGGTTTTGCCAACACTGTCCTCGCAATTATAGAAGATTAGGGTTGATTAAAATACAAAAATACAAAATTCTTCTTTTGTAGGAGTCAAGTATACTTGTAGGACATATCAGGAGCTCAGCTCTATAAAAACAATATATATCAATGGGAAGTCACCACCATAATCTGAAAACTAGCATGCATGTGTGGGATATAAGTTTAGTGTTTATTTCTTACGTCAAAGTCGAATGTCTTAATCTGTAATAGGCAATCAGGATGAACATAAGACAAATGAAAATGTAAAAAAAAAAAAGATTCTGATACTATTTGACACCAGTACAAATATCTAAACATTCCTAAATCAATATAGATTTACTTTAGAAGCTATGAATGACTTCTTTAGTCTTGTTTTCTGAGAAACAAATCAAAATGATCTGAAACACGAAAAACTCTGTCAGTGGGGTAGGACAGTAATCTTGTTTTGATAGATTTTTTGAAAATATGAATTAATATTTTCACAAGTAATCGTATCTTGATTTACGAAAATGTAAGTGTTTGTACTGGATTACAAAATAAAAATACAAATAAATTTTTTTTTTCAAAGTGTCAGTTATTGTCAAAAATATGAATAACAATAATACAAACATACAATCATATAAATACTCATAAAGGAGAAACAAAGCCTCACAAAGGAGAAAAACCAGATGGATTTAATCACTGATAAATCATAAGATGAATAAAAAAAAAAACCAGAAAATAAATTTGTATTCTGGTTTTGATCTGAGAATATAACTCTCAGGTTGATTCATCTCATATTAGTGTCATCTGCAAATCATATTTTGTACAATATGCAACAACGGTATTGACAAGAAAACATGACATGTAATATCTTGAAACGTGCATTATTAAAATGTCGACCGTCTCTTGTTTTTTTCTCAGGTGCAGTCCAAACCCTTGTGAACATGAAGGCAGGTGTATTCAGTCCTGGAATGACTTCCTGTGTGTGTGTAACAACACAGGCTACAAGGGGGAAGTTTGTCATAACTGTGAGTGTCCTTTATTGAGGAGATTCCTCTGTATTGACTTTTTGTTGGTGAAACATGAGAATTAAGCCTCTCTCTGTCTCTCTCTCATCATCTCAGCGGTCTACAGGGAGTCATGTGAGGCCTACAGACTGAATGGGAAGTACTGGTCAGGCAACTACACCATAGATCCAGATCTGAGCGGACCACTGAAGCCTTTCACGGTCTACTGCAATATGTGTATGTATGAAGCAAAACAGATTGATGTGTGGAAAGCAATTTAGAATGATTTTTCACAACAAGCTGAGGTTTATCCTATAATATTTTTAGTGCAAAAATCATGGACCGTTATTGAGCACAACCGCATGAAAAGCACCAAAGTGAGCGGCTCCACCATGGATCGACCGTATATTGGGAACCTCCAGTATGTAAATGCATCGTGGGATGAAGTCACTGCCCTAGCAAACACGTCTTTATACTGCGAACAGTGGATTGAGTTCCTATGCTACAAGTCACGCCTCCTCAATACTCCACGTAAGTTAAAAAGTTTGAACAATGACAGGTGGAAATCAGTATGTGGAATATCTTTGGCCATTTATAGCCAGTGAATGAATGGGATAATTCACTCAAAAATTTTAATTCTGTCATAATTTATTTACCCTCATGTTCCAAACCCGTATGAGGTTAATCAGTGCTTCTCAAAATGTGACTTTCTAAAGACAATCCTAGCAACTCTAAGTATGTGATTAGTCCATATACAACTCCTGCATTCTGTAGCTATATGAAATATTTTGTGTAAAATTTAACTCATTACCCACTGAAATTCTTAATCTCTTGCAATCATCAGCATTCGTGAGGCAATTAGCAATGACTAATTCATGAACAAATCATATTTTTGAGCTGGATCTTTTCAATGAATTGGTTAATGCAGTACACAAAACTGGTCTGAATAATTTGTTCACAAATCAAACTGGTCTGGTGATCATTTGGTGATTCAAAATCTAGTCATAGCAGTTGACAGCTCACTAGAGGTACATAGTAAGTAGAGTATTTGAGTTAGTAATGACTGTCCAGTAAAGACAGGGAATAATGATACATTTATGATGTTTCTTCTTCTTCTTCTTCTTTTTTAATTGCATTTATTTTTTTATTTTGGTGTTTGACATCCCCAATCCTAATTCACTTTTATTATATTCAAAAGAGTGGACAGTGTGTTATTCAAAAACCTTTAGCATTCCACAGTAGAAATGAATGTATTTAAATGTTGCGTTACAGTGTACTCCATAAGCAGCCATCACTATGTAGCTAAAATATAGCGTAGTAGAATAAGAAGGAACTACAGCTGTGAATTTTAGATGGCTGTTGAAGTATTGATCTAAGCTAGGATCTTAGGGGAATCAGTGCAAAAACACTAGATGGTGTGACTCAGCTGAACTGCCAGGAACTTGAACATAATTAGTGTCACTGACCTTCTCAGCCTTTTTCTCTGCTGAGTAATTATAGGAATCGTATCAGTCAGCCTTTACCATTCAAATGAGTTTACGTAGTAGGGCTCAGTCGTCATGGTCCCCTGCTTTGTGAGACTGGCTTGCCTACAATAGGTATGCAGTGTTTCTTTGGTTTTATTTATTGTTGTAAACAGATGGACGGCCTTACACTTACTGGATTGGTCGGCATAATGAGAGTCATGAATACTGGGGAGGAGCTTTCCCTGAAAGTGGGAAATGTGGATGTGCTGTCAATCAAACTTGCACTGACTCCAAGTACTGGTGCAACTGTGACGCAGACTACCGTCAATGGTGAGAATGAATAAACAAATTAAAACAATTTTTTTATTATCTAATCATGCTTTTTATGATGTCTGTATGGTGGTGTTATATATTATTAAAGATAGAAAATAAATGGACCTCAGGGAACTGCACTATGCATGTACTATTTATATACCATACTATATTATATGTATACATGGCTGTTTAAATGCTTGGTGTCAGTAAGGGTTTTTTTTTTTTGGAAAGAATTTCAAATAAATGCTGTTCTTTTGAACTTTCTATTAAACAAAGAATCCTGAAAAAAATGTGTCTCACTTTCTACAAAAATAAGCAGTGCAGTGCAGTAATAAGAAATGTTTCCAAAGCTCCAAATCAACACATTTAATATCATTTCTGGAGGATCATGTAACACTGAAGACTGGAGTAATGATGCTGAAAATTCAGCTTTGACATAACAGGCATAAATTACATTTTAAAATATATGCAAATGGAAAACAGTTATTATAAACTGTACTAATTTTTCACATTACTACAGTTTTTTTAATCAAATAAATTCAGCCTTGGTGAGCAAAAAAGAGAATTCCTTCAAAAACAAATTCCAAACCCGTATGAGGTTAATCAGTGCTTCTCAAAATGTGACTTTCTAAAGACAATCCTAGCAACTCTAAGTATGTGATTAGTCCATATACAACTCCTGCATTCTGTAGCTATATGAAATATTTTGTGTAAAATTTAACTCATTACCCACTGAAATTCTTAATCTCTTGCAATCATCAGCATTCGTGAGGCAATTAGCAATGACTAATTCATGAACGAATCATATTTTTGAGCTGGATCTTTTCAATGAATCGGTTAATGCAGTACACAAAACTGGTCTGAATAATTTGTTCACAAATCAAACTGGTCTGGTGATCATTTGGTGATTCAAAATCTAGTCATAGCAGTTGACAGCTCACTAGAGGTACATAGTAAGTAGAGTATTTGAGTTAGTAATGACTGTCCAGTAAAGACAGGGAATAATGATACATTTATGATGTTTCTTCTTCTTCTTCTTCTTTTTTAATTGCATTTATTTTTTTATTTTGGTGTTTGACATCCCCAATCCTAATTCACTTTTATTATATTCAAAAGAGTGGACAGTGTGTTATTCAAAAACCTTTAGCATTCCACAGTAGAAATGAATGTATTTAAATGTTGCGTTACAGTGTACTCCATAAGCAGCCATCACTATGTAGCTAAAATATAGCGTAGTAGAATAAGAAGGAACTACAGCTGTGAATTTTAGATGGCTGTTGAAGTATTGATCTAAGCTAGGATCTTAGGGGAATCAGTGCAAAAACACTAGATGGTGTGACTCAGCTGAACTGCCAGGAACTTGAACATAATTAGTGTCACTGACCTTCTCAGCCTTTTTCTCTGCTGAGTAATTATAGGAATCGTATCAGTCAGCCTTTACCATTCAAATGAGTTTACGTAGTAGGGCTCAGTCGTCATGGTCCCCTGCTTTGTGAGACTGGCTTGCCTACAATAGGTATGCAGTGTTTCTTTGGTTTTATTTATTGTTGTAAACAGATGGACGGCCTTACACTTACTGGATTGGTCGGCATAATGAGAGTCATGAATACTGGGGAGGAGCTTTCCCTGAAAGTGGGAAATGTGGATGTGCTGTCAATCAAACTTGCACTGACTCCAAGTACTGGTGCAACTGTGACGCAGACTACCGTCAATGGTGAGAATGAATAAACAAATTAAAACAATTTTTTTATTATCTAATCATGCTTTTTATGATGTCTGTATGGTGGTGTTATATATTATTAAAGATAGAAAATAAATGGACCTCAGGGAACTGCACTATGCATGTACTATTTATATACCATACTATATTATATGTATACATGGCTGTTTAAATGCTTGGTGTCAGTAAGGGTTTTTTTTTTTTGGAAAGAATTTCAAATAAATGCTGTTCTTTTGAACTTTCTATTAAACAAAGAATCCTGAAAAAAATGTGTCTCACTCTCTACAAAAATAAGCAGTGCAGTGCAGTAATAAGAAATGTTTCCAAAGCTCCAAATCAACACATTTAATATCATTTCTGGAGGATCATGTAACACTGAAGACTGGAGTAATGATGCTGAAAATTCAGCTTTGACATAACAGGCATAAATTACATTTTAAAATATATGCAAATGGGAAACAGTTATTATAAACTGTACTAATTTTTCACATTACTACAGTTTTTTTAATCAAATAAATTCAGCCTTGGAGAGCAAAAAAGAGAATTCCTTCAAAAACAAACAAAAAAAATCTTAATCAACCCTAAACTTTTGAACAGTAGTGTATAAGTGCAAGCTAAATATGAATTGATTATTTTAAAGGCTAATTTCTATTCTCCAGGCACTCAGATAAGGGCTACCTGTCGTTCCGAGACCACCTGCCTGTCAAGAGGATTGTCATAGGAGACACTAACCGCACTGGTTCAGAAGCGCACTACAGTGTTGGGGCACTGTACTGCCATGGAGACCGTGAGTAATGAATGTTACAAAGAAAAAGTCTTTCTGACATGTGAGTAAAGGGAAATGTACAATCATTTGATGTATCACAAAATAAACACAAAGCAAAGCAGCTTTAAATGACCCGAAAGGGGTTTATTTTGATGGTTGACTGAACATGATCCTCATTAACACACATATAATTACCAAATAACGAAAGTAATTAGCATAAAATGTTGATTTGAGTAATTCTACTGTATATCTGCACTGATTTGTTATTGGGGAAATCCTTCTCTTAGGGAGTATCTGGAGCACTATAGCTTTCACCAAGCCCACCTATCTGACGCTCCCCACCTTCAAGCCCGGCATCAGTGCTGACATCACGTTCCACTTCAGGACCTACCGAACTAACGGAGTGTTTGTGGAAAGCTCAGATGACCACCTGCGTAATTTCTTACGAATTGAACTCAATTGTGAGTGTTGTTTCCATGGCAGAGTAATTGTAATTCCCATTGTAAATCCTAAAAATATATGCTGTATATCTACTGATTCTGATGTCTCCTTCAGCAGTTTCTGCTTAAATTTTCACAGCTACAACTGAGGTGGTTTTCATCTTCATGGTGGGTGATGGGATTAGAAACGTGACCCTGCGCTCTCCTAAACCTCTCAATGATAATGAATGGCACTATGTAGAAGCTGAAATCAATGTGAAATTGGCACGTCTCAAGGTTGATTTCCTGCCTCCGGCCATTCACAAGTTTCCGGGCCAAACCTACATCACTATGGAGTTCACTCAACCCCTGCTCGTAGGTAAGAATTATAGAGCTGGAGTTTCAAGCAGAGTCATGTGATATGAAAACATTGCTTTAGGCAGTTGATACCACGCATCTTTATTCAGGGGCGGCCAATCACACCTTAAGGCCTTTTCTGGGTTGTCTGCGTGGGCTGAGGATGAACGGGGTGCCTGTGGATTTGGAGGGTAAGGTTGACGAGAGGGCTGGCATACGTAGAAACTGCACCGGAGCGTGTCTGAATGCCTCCATACCGTGTCGAAATGGAGGCCAATGCATTGATGGCTACGCTTCATACGCCTGTGACTGCAATAACACAGCCTTCGACGGCTATTACTGTCATTTAGGTGAGGTTAACACACATTTGCATATGCTCTCTCACACTTATGCTGGCACAAATTGACATGGCGCAAAACCGACTACAGTTGTTTCCTAATAAACGTGCAAATTTGAAATGATATCTTTTCATCTTCATCTGGGGAAAGACTAATTATTACAAACGCATTTTAATTTCATGAAACCGTGATTAGGAGATTTAAAGGATTAAAACTGATTCAAGTGAACGATAAAAATTTGAGCAACAAGCTAACTGGTGCCTCTGAGAATCTGTTAAAGAGAGATTCACTGCCTGAAAAAGAGAGAGTGACAGACTTTGGCTTTTGTGTCCACTTTCCATTTTAAGCATCTAAATCCAGGCTAACAGAGAGGGATTTGTCTGTTCCGTGAATTAAACTACATTTTTTGATAGTCTGTGTGGGAATATTTAAGATCTTTGTATTTGAGCTTAATTGTTTTTTTTTTCTCAATAAATCTTAATACACTCACCTACAGGATTCATAATGTGCTCATGATTTAAGTCATAAATATATATACAGTATCTTGCTACAGATAAATCTTAATACACTCACCTACAGGATTCATAATGTGCTCATGATTTAAGTCATAAATATATATACAGTATCTTGCTACAGATAAATCTTAATACACTCACCTACAGGATTCATAATGTGCTCATGATTTAAGTCATAAATATATATACAGTATCTTGCTACAGGAATATAATTAAATCTACAATAAATTAGTAGAGCTGTCAAAGTTAAATGAGTTAAGATGCAGTTAAATAATTAAGCACCCATTTGTCAGTTAATAGAAAATTTGATTCTTTACACAACAAATTAAATATAATCATCAATACAAATGTTATTGTGAGTTAAATGATTCAATATCTCTTAAAACAGTGGCTGCATACAATTTGCATAGTATTCATAAAACTGTAGCACAAATGACCCATTACTCAGATTACCTACTATTGTCCAGTGGACACTTATCTATCCCATGAGGCCACAGTTGATGTTTTGTAACTGGCTATGTAGTGATACAACTGATGCTGGAAGGTCATATGACAATAACAACATGTTGAATGTAGAAGATCCAAATTATTTTCGTTCTACATACATTTATACTATATAGAACATACTTTCAGTCACAAAGTAAGTACTTATTCAGAAAATGTACCTCCTGAGAGAGTATGTGATTTTGGATGCAGCCAGTCACTTGTTTTGTTGCCAAATAAATCAGTGTTTTTGAACAAACTGGTTGAGTAAATGATTCAACGACTCAGGACCGAGTTTGGAACAATATACTAACAAATTACTCTTACTATTTCAGTTCTGAATTCAGCCTGTCACTTGTTTTGTTTCTGAATGAATCGGCATTTTGAATAAATTGATTAAGTGAATCAGTTAAATGACTCACTCATAAAGACATTCAATTGTCTCCACCTACTGGTGTAACTATGTAACTTTCAGAAAGAGTCGCTGTAAAATCTGGACCTGACAAACACAGATTAAAAAAAAATATCCTAATATTTTTTAATTGCAATGCTACTCGAGCAGTCAGATTCAAGGACTGGATTTTTTTTTTCTTAAGATTTTCACCCTTTCCGATTACATTGACTCTCACACTACACAAACTGTTACACGTCACCCTGGACTATTCCCATGCTCCATTGCACTAATCACAAGCTCACCTGAAACCAATCACACACACTACATAAGCCACACTCAAACCATTACAGACTGCCAAGTATTGTGTGTGATTGGTTTCAGGTGAGCTTGTGATGTAGTCCAGGGTGACTTGTATCAGTTTGTGTAGTGTGAGAGTCAATGTAATCGGAAAGGGTGACCTCTGGTGGCAATCGGACGGAAGTCCATGGACAGGATTCGTGACAATGTGATTGCATATATTTAATGTTTCTCTACTTTTCTCTTTTTGAAAAGGAACTGAAAAACACACAAAAAAATTATATTCATTGTTATTAAATCACTTGACAGCCATGATATTACGATTTAAATCCCACACAAGTATACAAACTTAATACTAACTTCTTGTACTAAAATATAATACAAAATGTTACAAGTCTATTCTTTTCGAGTCTAAAGACGTGTTATTATGATAAACTTTCTCTATCATGTCCATTTTTTTTTCTAAAAGTTAGTTACATCAGCATGTGTGAGGATTGTCCGTGAGACATGACCTGACATAAACAACACTGTGATCTCTGCTTGTGTCACATCATTTTAGATATTGGGGCATTCTTTGATGTGGGAGCGTGGTTGCGGTATGACATCCGTAAAGAGCCGATTTCCTTTGACGCATGGTGGGCGAACTTTTGGATAGAGCCTCACTGGCACAACTTCACCCTCGGCTACAACACGACAACTGATGACATAGAGTTCAGCTTCAGCACTCTACAGGCTCCAGCGGTGCTGCTTTATATCAGCTCCTTCAGCAATGATTACATTGCTGTACTGCTCAAGAAAGATGGTAAACACACACAATCACACCGAAGCATACAAAAGATTAGCTTTAGCACTGATGTCACCACCTTTGCAGGGACTCTTTCGCTGAGATATCGGCTTGGGATAATAAGCTACAAATTTAAGTTGACTGACAGAAGCATGGCCGACGGCTTCCCTCATTTCGTCAACATCACCCGACACAACTACACCATATGGACACAGGTAGGATCTCAAACTAGATCAAACTAGATCTAGAGTTATTAGCATAGCAAAAGTGCACTGTTTGTGTGTGTATTTGCACCTGGATCTAGGTGGATTACATGGATCCATGGATTGAGAAGTTAATACCAGGAGAGATTCCCAGATTTGATTCACCAAAGTCTGTATTCTTGGGTAGAGTCATGGGTAAGATGAGCATATTTATCTTAACTTGTTGCCTGTGGATAAAAAGTTGCATTTAATAGATTGATCTGATTTCTTTTCTTCTTCATAGAGGTGGGAGGTGTCGACTACGAAATTCAGAGGCACAACAGTCCAGGTTTTATGGGCTGTATATCAGGGGTCCGATATAATATTTTTGCCCCGCTGAAGGCTTACTTCCGACCCAATGTAACCAATCCACCGGTGACGACTCAAGGCTATGTGGTGGAGTCTAACTGTGGGGCGTTTCCCCCTGTTTTAGGATATGTCCCTTGGGAGGATGACCCCTGGTTCACTGGCCTGTGTAAGACTACATATCCTGACATTCGCATGATTGCCTTCTAACATACACTACGGTTCAAATGTTTGTTTGTTTGTTTTTTTGAAAGAAATTAATACTTTTATTCTGAAAGGATACATCAAATTGATCAAAAGTGACAGTAAAGACATTTATAATGTTACAAAAGATTTATATTTCAAATAAATGCCGTTCTTTTTTAATTCTACTCATCAAAGAATCCTGAAAAAATGTATCAAAGTTTCCACAAAAATATTAAGCAGCACAACTGTTTTCTACGGTGGCCGAGAGAGCTCAATGCGCTGCAACTTAAGAAAACACATGCAAATTGAAAAAACACCAGCAAATTAAGAAAACATCTTCATCAGTTTGACAACACACTCGCTGCAAATCCTCACAACACATGCAAATGAAGAAACGCGCTGCAAATAGCACGGACCACAACGGAAATGTTTCAAGGGGACCCAAAAAAGTGGCGGACCTGGCTGGGATTTGTTTTGTGCAGTGGCTTTTTTTTTTTTTTTTTTGAGTTTCTGCTAGTGATTCCGTATTTTTTATTTATTTTTTTTTTTATTGAAGATATAACATTCACAGGGGATACAGTCATAGCAATAAATTACATACACAACCAGAATACAAAACAATAAATATATAAAGAATAATAAAAATGAAATATAAACAGAACAAAA